>NC_134901.1:23802352-23814852 GCF_041734735.1 Babylonia areolata
GAGAGAGAGAGACAGACAGACAGACAGACAGACAGACAGACAGACACACAGACTGGATGAGTTGACAGAGACAAAACAGGGGAACAAATCAACAACCCAACCTACATATACACGGAGGAAATATAGCAATGGTGAGGCAGGGATTCAGGTGAGCATACTTAGAGAAATGTGATGACAGCTTAGAGAGAAGGGTTGGAAAGAAGGAGGAAGGGAAGGGAGGAGGGAGGAGAGGGGGATGAAGGGATGGAGGGATGGAAGGGGGAAGGACAGAGAGATGGAGGAGTGGAAGGGGGAGGGACAGAGGGAGGGAGGGATGGAGGGGTGGTAGGGGGAGGGAGGGGGGAAGTAGGGATGGAGGGGTGGAAGGGGGAACAGATTGAGGGAGGGGGAGGAAGGGGGAGGGACAGAGGGAGGGAGGGGGAAGGAAGGGGGAGGGAGGGAGGGGGAGGGACAGCAGGAGGGAGGGGGAGGAGGGGGAAGGGACAGAGGGAGGGAGGAGTGGAATGGAAAGGAGGGGGAAGGAGGGAAGGAGGGGCGGAAGGGGGTGGGACAGAGGGATTGAGGGATGGAGGGGGAGGAAGGGGGAGGGAGAGAGGGAGGGATGGATGGAGGGGGAGGAAGGGGGATGGACAGAGGGATTGAGGGATGGAGGGGGAGGAAGGGGGAGGGACAGAGGGAGGGAGGGATGGAGGGGGAGGAAGGGGGATGGACAGAGGGATTGAGGGATGGAGGGGGAGGAAGGGGGAGGGACAGAGGGAGGAGGAGGATGGGGGGGAGGGAGGGAAGCAGGGATAAGCCATGTATGTATAGTGTGTCTGTAGATCAGCTTTCGCCTTCATCCTCAGGAGATGACCACTACCAACCCCTACCAGTGGGAGGGAGGGATGGAGGGGGAGGAAGGGGGAGGGACAGAGGGAGGAGGAGGAAGGGAGGAGGGAGGGAAGCAGGGATAAGCCATGTATGTATAATGTGTCTGTATCATTATCAGCTTTCGCCTTCATCCTCAGGAGATGACCACTACCATCCCCTACCAGTGGGAGGGAGGGGTGGAGGGGGAGGAAGGGGGAGGGACAGAGGGAGGGAGGGATGGAGGGAGAGGTTGGGGGAGGGACAGAGGGAAGAGGAGGAAGGGAGGGAGGGAGGGAAGCAGGGATAAGCCATGTATGTATAGTGTGTCTGTATAATTATCAGCTTTCGCCTTCATCCTCAGGAGATGATCACTACCAACCATCCCTTGTCCTCATGTCCGGCCAGCTGACCAGTGCACGGAGCTTGGCCACAGAGAAGAGAAGGGACTCGTGGTGAAGTGAGTCCTGATGTGTCCGGCCTGTAGCAGCAAGGTGGAAGAATGGATAAGACATACGCATACACCTACATCTAACACACACACACACACACACACACACACACACACACACACACACACACACCACCAAACAAACAGTTCTGCTCTTGTGGTGTCAGACTCCACAGAAGACTGTGAACTTCAGCTTCAGCGCTTTGATTTGTCTCTACACAAGATTCAGCACTATAAAAAAAAAAGAAAAAAAAAGTTTCTTTGTTCTGATTTCTTATCAATTGCCATGCATTTTGTGGGGGAGTTTGTGCCTGTCCGAGAAGTCTTCAGTGTTTGACACATTTTCATGGGGACTGATGTTGTTAAGGGCCCCAGCTGGTGATGCCATAGCTGTAGATGTCGAATCAGTACAGCACGCAGGTGCAGGGTTTCTCTGGTGTGTGGCCGCATGGTGATCTCACACATCAGACCACTGGTGCCGGGGTCATGTCTGAACAAACCCCGATAAAACAAGGTCACGTGTGCAGCACGCACTTGGCGCACTGAAAAAGGAGACAAACAACAACCCACGGCAACAAAAAACTGTCATCTTCTGGTTAACATTCTTCAGAAGAAACCCACTCCGACAAGTACACAGGGTGGAGTGATGGCCTAAAGGTAACGCGTCCGCCTAGGAAGCGAGAGAATCTGAGCGCGTTGGTTCGAATCACGGCTCGGCCGCCGATTTTTTCTCCCCCTCCACTAGACCTTGAGTGGTGGTCTGGACGCTAGTCATTCGGATGAGACGATAAACCGAGGTCCCGTGTGCAGCATGCACTTAGCGCACTTAAAGAACCCACGGCAACAAAAGGGTTGTTCCTGGCAAAATTCTGTAGAAAAATCCACTTGGATAGGAAAAATAAATGAAACTGCACGCAGGAAAAAGAAAAAAAAAAAAAAAAGGGTGGCGCTGTAGTGTAGCGACGCGCTCTCCCTGGGGAGAGCAGCCCAAATTTCACACAGAGAAATCTGCTGTGATAAAAAGAAATACAAATACAAATACAAACATGCTGTGCATGCGCTCCAGGCCTGACTAAGCGCTGCTCAGGCATCATAAACTTAGCAGATGTGGTGTAGAGCATATGGATTTGTCCGAATGCAGTGACCCCTCTTTGTGTTCCCCGCCGGGGAGGCGTTTCTTCTCAGGGCCTGACTAAAGCGCGTTGGGCTACACCGCTGGTCAGGCATCTGCTTGGCAGATGTGGTGTAGCGTATATGGATTCGTATATGCCTCCTTGAGCTACTGAAACTGAAACTGAGAAACTGAACTCGGGAAACGACGCCAGGAGGGAGGTGGGGGGAGGGAGGGGGGGGGGGGGGGGGCGTGCGGCACATACACACACACGTATACACACACCAACACCCACCATCCACCCACACACCTACCCACCCACCCACACACAAATACACACACATACACACTCATTGAAAGTAAGGAAAAGTGAACGTGCGCGCGAGTACAGGCGTTTCTGTGAGTGTGCTTGTGTGCACACGCGCATTTGTGTGTGTGTGTGTGTGTGTGTGTGTGTGTGTGTGTGTGTGTGTGTGTGTGTGTGTGTGTGTGTGTGTGTGTGTGTGTGTGTGTGAAAGAGAGAGAGAGAGCTCGCGCGCGCGTGTGGTTTTATGTGTGTGCGTGTGTCTTTGTGCGTGCGTGAGTGTGTGTGTGTGTGTGTGTGTGTGTGTGTGTGTGTGTGTGTGTGTGTGCGCGTAGGTCTGTCTATCTGCCCGTCCTTCAGTGTTTGTGCGTGCATGTGTGTGGGGGGTGGAGGGGGTGGGGGTCGGTTGTGGGAGGTCGGGGGGAAGTTGGGGGGGGGGGAGGATGGGGGTTGGGGGCTGGTATCCTTGTCAACCTGAGCTCGCCCCCTCACTCCCACACCCCCCTCCCTCCCTGATTATTGACGGCTTGTTTGTGACAGGAGCCCCGCCCCTTCCTGTTCCCCGTCACGCACCTGCTACTTTCTTACGGCCTCCCCCCTCCCACCCCCCTTCCGCACCCCTCCACACCAAACTCCTTCTCTCCCCTGCACCCACACCCCAACCCCACACAGCAACACCCCCCACCCCCGGGTTCGGAAACAGGCGAGCCAGGAGAAACACAAGACAAGACAAGAGAAGGAGACACACAAGACAGAGACACACAAGGCAAGACAAGACAAGACAAGAGAAGGAGACACACAAGACAGAGATATACAAAACAATGAGCCGGAGACACACAAGACAAGGAGACACACAAGACAAGACAAGGAGACACACAAGACAAGGAGACACACAAGGCACACAAGACAAGGAGACACACAAGACACACAAGACAAATAGACACACAAGACACACACGACAATGAGACAAACAATACAAGGAGACACACAAGACAAGACAAAGAGACACACAAGGAGACACACAAGACAAGGAGACATACAAGACAAGGAGACACACAAGACAAGACAAAGAGGCACACAAGGAGACACACAAGACAAGGAGACATACAAGACAAGACAAAGAGACACACAAGGAGACACACAAGACAAGACAAGAGGAGACACACAAGGCACACAAGACAAGGAGACACACAAGACACACAAGACAAGGAGACACACAAGACAAGACAAGGAGACACACAAGACAAGACAAGGAGACACACAAGACAAAGAGACACACAAGGCACACAAGACACGGAGACACACAAGACAAGGAGACACACAAGACAAAGAGACACACAAGGCACACAAGACAAGGAGACACACAAGACAAGGAGACACACAAGACAATACAAGGAGACACACAAGACAAGACACGGAGACACACAAAACAAGACACGGAGACACACAAGACACACAAGATAAGACACGGAGACACACAAGACAAAGAGACACACAAGGCACATAAGACACGGAGACACACAAGACAAAGAGACACACAAGGCACACAAGACACGGAGACACACAAGACAAGACAAAGAGACACACAAGGCACACAAGACAAGACACGGAGACACACAAGACAAGACAAAGAGACACACAAAGAGACACACAAGACAAGACAAAGAGACACACAAGGAGACACACAAGACAAGACAAAGAGACACACAAGGCACACAAGACAAGACACGGAGACACACAAGACAAGACAAAGAGACACACAAGGAGACACACAAGACAAGACAAAGAGACACACACACACAAGACAAGACAAAGAGACACACAAGGAGACAGACAAGACAAGGAGACAGACAAGGAGACACACAAAACAAGACAAAGAGACACACAAGACAAGACAAGGAGACACACAAAACAAGACAAAGAGACACACAAGACAAGACAAAGAGACACACAATGAGACACACAAGACAAGACAAAGAGACACACAAGACAAGACAAAGAGACACACAAGGAGACACACAAAACAAGACAAAGAGACACACAAGACAAGACAAAGAGACACACAAAGAGACACATAAGACAAGACAAAGAGACACAGAAGACAAGACAAAGAGACACACAAGGAGACACACAAGACAAGACAAGGAGACACACAAGACAAGACAAAGAGACACACAAGACAAGACAAAGAGACAGACACACAAGACAAGACAAAGAGACACACAAGACAAGACAAAGAGACGCACAAGGAGACACACAAGATCAATAAACGATCTTGTCAAGATAAAAACATGAGAGAGGGGGTGAGGGGCAGGGGTGTGGGACGCTGGCGAAAGGGAGAATTTTTTAATCTTAAAAAAAAGAAGAAAGAAATAAAAGGATTTTTATTTTAACTTAAACTCAGACTTGAAATGATTGTGATTATCCCGTCCAGTCTCTCTCCCTTTCTTTTTGACCTGTGTTTATTGAATCAGTCTTTTTGTGTGTGTGTGCGTGCGTGCGTGCGTGCGTGCGCGCGCGCGCGCGTGCGTGCGTGTGTGTGTGTGTGTGTGTGTGTGTGAGCTTTCTTTCGCCTTTTTTGGTGTTTATTTCCCCTTTACTGACCTCCTTCACGAAAGAAGGTATATAGAGTATATGCTTTCTTTCGCCTTTTGCGTCTGTGTGTGCACGTTGTTTTGCCGTGTGTTCAATCATCTTTATCCTGTATTCAGTTCATTTCTGAAAGCTAGATCTATAACGATCCGTAAGAATTTCTTGTATTCATGCTGACAGAATACCTATCTATCTATCTGTCTATCTCTCTCTCTCTCTCTCTCTCTCTCTCTCTCTCTCTATATATATATATATATAGAGAGAGAGAGAGAGAGAGAGAGAGAGAGACAGATAGATAGATAGATAGATAGATAGATAGATAGATAGATAGATAGACAGATATTTTTTTTCCAGTTTCCTTTTCTTTCCCACAAGCGTCCATCCTTTGACACGCCTGTTTCTGTCACACAGTTGTCAATTATTGCTGCACAGAAAATATTTCAGTTGGGGTGTTGGGGTTTATTTCACACAGACACAGACACACACAGACACACACACAGATACACATACACACACAGACACACAGACACACACACATTATTATTATTATCATCATCATCATCATTATCATCACGATTAACGTCTTTATATGTTTTTTCCCCGGTCGGATTATCTATGAAAAACACATAATGGTAACATTTCTCCTCTTCTCTTTCCAGACATTCCGAGAACTATTCTAAAGCCGTCCAGTTTGTGATTTATTAGCTGAACACCAACCAACTTGATACAAAAAATCGCAAAATGGACCAAAAATTGCCCCCCCCACCTGCCCCTCCCCCCAAAAAAAACAAACAAACAACCCACCACCAACAACACACACACGCTGCAATTTCAGTCAGGTCGCTAACAGAGAGAGAGAGAGACTGCTTTAATAAGTAAGCGTTCGATCACGAAAAATCGAAATTAATTAATCATGCCGCCCAGAAACTTTCGGGTTTTTTAATTTTTTTTAAAATAATTATTATCTGTTTATTTGCGCTAGAAAAGAGAATATTTTTTTCCCGCGGTAGCCTACGGTAAAGTTTGATCACGTGAAATCGAAATTAATCATGTAGCTGAGAAAGAAAATGATTATGTCATTAATTTATTTATTTGTTTCTTTATTCAGTTTTCCTGGCATTGTCGGCGATTTGAAAACAAGTCAGAGCCAATTTAGATACGCCTGAAAGCATGTCAGTATAACAACAAGGAACAAAACAGAAAGATTGTTTTATTTATCTACACACACACACACACACACACACACACACACACACACACACACACACACACACACATATATATATATATATATATATATACATATGCCTACGAAAGATCCTCGCCATAAAGTGGCAAGACAGGGTCTCCAACCTCCAGGTCCTAGAGAGGAGCGACCTGCCCAGCATCGAAAGCCTGCTGATCCAGTGCCAGCTACGCTGGACAGGACACGTTGTCCGCATGATAGACAGCAGGATCCCGAAGATGCTTTTGTATGGCCAGCTGAAGGAAGGCCACCGTGAACTTGGAAGACGCTGCAAGCGCTTCAAGGACACCTTGAAGCCAAACCTCAAAGCCTGTGACATAGACATCGCTTCCTGGGAAACTGATGCCCTTGACCGCTGTCGCTGGAGGATGCTGTGCTCTAGTGGCATAAAGACGTTTGAGAACAAGAGAACGCTGGCCATTAAGGAGATGTGTGAGCGAAGGAAGCAGGGCTAAACTTCTGGAGACGTTTTCCCTTGCAACACCTGTGGGAAGTGCTGCACATTCAGAATCGGCCTCTTCTCCCAAATGAGGACACACACCGACAGATAAGTCTGCCTGGCTTCTCATCCGTCGGACCGACGGGAGACTCCATCATATAAAATATATACACACTTTATTTTGCTTTCCGGACACTGCCATTAAAGACACGTCGGTGTCAATTCATACCGCTGAGATTGTTTCGTAACAATAGGCACAAGAACAAACAAAATGAAGTAGTATATACACATAAAAAAATCCAAGCCACATGATGCACCATAAATAAAATACAAATAAAAAAGGAATACAAAAAAAGAAAAGATGAAAAAACAATAACAACAACAAAAAATAAGAGAGGCAAGGCCTTCAAGACTCACTTGTGACACACACACACACACACACACACCCCGTCTAATATCGGTAAACAATGAAAAGACATTAAACTAAACACACACGCACACACACACACACACACACACACACACACACACACGCGCGCGCGTGCATTAATATGACAGACCAACCAACCAACCAAACAACCAACTCTCTCTCTCTCTCTCTCTCTCACACACACACGCACGCACACACGTACACACACACATACACACACGCGCGCGCGCGCGCACACGCACACATCCATACTCATAACACACACACACACACAAACACACACACACTTACACATACATTCAAACAATACACTATGCATCAGTATGTATCGGGTAACGTATCATTCCTTTAAATTCTTGCGGGAGAAACTGTCCTTACAAGTCACCCGAGAAAATAATATTAATGCCAGTAGTTTTATCTCCGCTTGCACAGCTTGGATTTGACCTCAAACATGTCCAGGTTCACCTAGTACCAAGAGGAACATTACTTGAACTTGAACTTGAACTTGAACTGGAATCAGACGTTTGAGGCCTATGAAGGCCTGTTCGTCGTTCAATTAGATACAGTATACCAGCATGCGTGGCCTAATGACAGCATATTGGATCATAAATACTTGGAGAGTTAGCCCAATGAGCGTCTAACCTTGTCTTGAAAGATGATATAGTTGGGGCAGTCACAACACTGTCTTGCAAGACTCTGATAACGTACAAGATACTCAAACATTCCCCACGAAACGATACGAAAAAAAAAAGACGATAATGACAAAAGATGAGAGAAAAAAATTGTGAAGAAGTTTTTTTGTTCTTTAATTAAAAACAAACGAACGGCATCGTATTTATTTGGACCCAACCCTTTTCCAAAACATATAAAATCTGTTCTGTCATGACAGATTGTCATAGGGAAATACAGGCCTGCAAAACTTTTCAAAATATGCAAAGGTTCACAGTCAGAGCATTTTGGCTCGACAAAACGTCCAAAACTATATGAATAGTAACAGTCAGGCGAGGGGGTTAAAACGGAACTACAGGCTCGTAAAAACTGTCCAGCAGACATATACACCGAGTCTATCAGATAACAGCCAAGATCTCTAATCCACAGCTCTCCACGTTCAGCATGACAGCTTTGAGGGTCAGATATCTCCGAAACCGGCAGTGGCTCTGTTATCTTTACAGAGGCTCTGTTACGGCGTGTGAGACAGTCAGGCTTACCATAAGCCCCCCACCTAGAGGCTTCGTCAGGGCATAAAGATCGTTACGGCTCAGAGCTGACACATCTGCTGCGTGTTATGACTATGTGGAAGCAGTCTTTAAGAGCTTTGTTTCGAATATTATGGATTTCGTATCATTATTTTTGTTTTCCACCAAAACACCATTAGCAAGAACAGGTGGGATGGATTAAAGTTAGATTCTGCAACAGGTGGGATGGATTAAAGGTAGATTATGTGACGCGACACAGTGTACAAGGTGCATTGGTTTTGGGAACACTAAAAACAAAAATAATTTAATGCGATGGCGATACAATCAACTGACATGGTCTCACAAGGTTATGTCCATAAACAATTCTCTATACTCCTTCACTCAGTTAAGGAACGAAAAGAAGAAAAAAAACAACAACCTGCCCAACGCCGCTCCTATCAACAGTGGGGTAAAAAAAAAAAATCTCAATCAGTTTTGCTAAAAATAATATTCATTTTACAAAATCAAACAAGTAGGTAAAAACATAGAACGTGGACCCTGCAGAAAAAGAAATCAGACAAACGAAGACTTTTTTGAAAGATTGCCTGACATTATTTACTTTCGAAATGAAATCGGGGTGAATGTAAATCAATACCCCCCCAAAAAAAACAGACGGAGTAAAAGAAAACGGAAATCAATTTCTTGTCGTATCTTGCGCAGAATCTTTAAGAAAGCAAAGCGCTGTTATTTTTGATAGATTACATGGTCAGCCTACAGTTTGATCCTATGAGTTGGGATTGTTATTGTCGCGGTGATGTGAAGATGCACCAGCCACTTCAAAATCTCTGGTTTGGAAGTGCTGCTTGAAAATCCCCAAATTTGACGTACAGCCCACGACCAAACTGATGCAACCTGTATTGTTTGCGATGAAAACCGCCATTGCCTTAATAGCAAACACAAATCATGCTAGCATTTCTTACCTCGGACTTTAAAAAACAGGCCTCGTTGCAGACGAAACACCCGTTTCCGAAGTTCAAACCGGGAGAAGCCAAAGTGTGACAGAACATCAAATCTTTGTTTTCAATGTCACAAAGTCCATGCAATTTTTCACCTTGATCTTTATATGACATGTTGACAGGCATTCACTTCTGGCATAAAACGTCAACAGTTGAAAAGGAGAGTACAAACACACACACACACACACACACACACACACACACACACACACACACACACACACACACACACGGAGAGAAATGAATGAACAAAGAAACCAAAAAGACTCACAATGTAGGAAGTACAAACGTCTCTGAGGCTGTCAGCGGAAAACAACTGCAGTGTTGATTTTTAAATTAATTTTTTTTTTATAATCATACCAAGCTTATCAATACAAGACCAGTTTTAACGATTTTTTTTATATCCCCCCCATCTCTCCCCCCCCCACTCTCATATGATTCCTTTACTGGATCTAGCGTGTGTTACAAGTGAGTCTTGAAGACCTTGCCTCTCTTGTTTTCGATGTGTTCGTGCTTGTGTACACATACATGCTCTCTCTCTCTCTCTCTCCCTCCCTCCCTCTCTCTCTCTCTCTCTCTCTCTCTCACACACACACACACACACACACACACATATATATATATATATATATGTGTGTGATTTTAATATTAGATTTTAAAAATTAGATCCAGCAGACATTAACAAGAAAAATGACAGAGAAAACTGTCCCCAAGATTCAGTTCTGAAAAAGTTAATAATCTTTGTTCAGAAGCAGCGCAGCATCACGAGACAAGGGCTGCCGTCTCTGAAACCTTTCAGCCGTCAACATCCACTCTCTGTCCTTTTCCGCTTCGTTCTATGGAACTGTCGGAGGGATGATTGGGTGTTAATCATGATCAGAACTTTTTTTTATTATTTTATTTTTTAATTCTTGGTGCAGACTGCTCTTGTGTGTACAGCCATGGCTGTTTTAGCTGTTCAGTTCAGCTCCATGCTGATCAGGTTTTGGTATTGAACTATGAAGGGTAAAGGGGTGGAGATTTTCCGGCCGATCTCACAGGTCAACGTATACGTGCAGCAGACCTGCTTGCGCCTGAACCTCCTTCCGTGTCTATACGCACGCAGAAGATCAAATACGCACGTTAAAGATCCTGTAATCCATGCCAGAGTGCGGTGGGTTATGGAAACAAGAAAGATACCCAGCATGCACATCCCCGAAAACGGAGTATGGCTTCCTACATGGCGGGGTGAAAACAGTAATACACGGAAAAGCCCACTCGTGTAACATTAGACGTGAACATGAGAGTGCAGGCCCACGAGCGAGAAGAAGAAGAAGAAGAAGAAAGAAGAAGAGAGAAGAAGAAGAAGAAGAAGAAGAAGAAGAAGAAGAAGAAGAAGAAAGAAGAAGAAGAAGAAGACGAAGAAGAAGTGAAGAAGAAAGAAGAAGAAGAAGAAGAAGAAGAAGAAGAAGAAAGAAGAAGAAGAAGAAGAAGAAGAAGAAGAAGAAGAAGAAGAAGAAGAAGACGAAGACGCAGAAGAAGAAGAGAAGAAGAAGAAGGAAGAAGAAAGATACCCAGCATGCACATCCCCGAAAACGGAGTATGGCTTCCTACATGGCGGGGTGAAAACAGTAATACACGGAAAAGCCCACTCGTGTACATTAGAGTGAACATGGGAGTTGCAGCCCACGAGCGAAGAAGAAGAAGAAGAAGAAGAAGAAGAAGAAGAAGAAGAAGAAGAAGAAGAAGAAGAAGAAGAAGAAGAAGAAGAAGAAGAAGAAGAAGAAGAAGAAGAAGAAGAAGAAGAACTATATAAATAGGTACCTGAACTTAGATGACTAAAATTAGAAATTCACCCGTACTTGTTTATGTCCATGACAGAAGGAAAGCCAGAAATTGGCGTTCTTTTTTTTCTTCTTTCTTTTCAATAAGATAAATAAGAAATTAAGTCATCCAAGTTTATTTATTTATCTGTCTATCTATTTATTTATCAATCATCATCATCATCATCATTATTATTACATTTGCTTGTTAGTCGAATAGACATGGTGGAACCACGCCTGTGCGAACAGTGGGGTTGTTTCGTGATACGTATGGTCATGATCCTGCACACACACACACACACACACACACACACACACACACACACACACACACACACACACACACACTCTCTCTCTCTGTCTCTGTCTCTCTCTCTCTCTCTCTCTCTCTCTCTCTCTCTCTCTCTCATGCGCGCGCGCACACACACATTGACCGCGCGTGTCCCATATCCTAATACGAAGCAAGAAAATAACAAGGAGTGTTGTTGTAGGGCGCGGGAGGGAGGGAGGGAGGGAGGGGAGCGGGGAGTGTGTGTGTGTGTGTGTGTGTGTGTGTGTGTGTGTGTGTGTGTGTGTGTGTGTGTGTGGTGGGGGGGGGAGGTGGGGGGGGGGTTGGGAAACGGTAAGTGGGTGGGAGATCGAAAAGAAGAATGAGCCATGTCAGAAATGTAACGAAGATAGCGCACACTGATGTATCTCGACCAGGGCTCGTCACATTTCTTCTTCTTGTTTTTCTTCTTCTTGTTTTTCTTCTTCTTCTTCTTCTCTCTCTCTCTCTCTCTCTCTCTCTCTCTCTCTCTCTCTCTCTCTGTTTTATTTATATTTTATCACTTTTTGACTTGTAGCTTTTTTTTTTCTCCTTGGCTTCAAGTATTATATCATTTCTCTTTCTCCCTTCCTCTTCTTTTGTATTGAATCTCTCTCTCTCCCCCTCCCTCTGTCTCTCTTTTTGTCTTTTGTTTTTTTGGTTTTGTCGTTATTTGTTTGAAGCATTTCTTTCTTTCTTTACCAATTATTGTCATTTTTTTTCCTTTTTTTCTTTCTTGCTTTTTCTTTCTTTCTTGAATTAACTTACCCATTTCTCTCTG
>NC_134901.1:23819852-23827352 GCF_041734735.1 Babylonia areolata
CGCTGTAGTGTAGTGACGCGCTCTCCCAGGGGAGAGCAGCCCGAATTTCACACAGAGGAAATCTATTTGTGACAAAAAGAGAAATACAATACAACACAATACAATACACCCCTTCCCCTTTCCACACCCTTTCCAAGCACCAGCCCCCCTCCCCCCTCTCACCCCTAACCTGTCCCCCTCTCTCTCCCCCAACCCCCCCCCCCCAATCCCCACTCTCATCCTCCCCATCTCTCCACTTTTTTGTTTCCTGCACAACTGTCACAGGTGATTTTTCTTGGGTTTTTTTTGGTCTTTATTTGTGGGGAATGTTCACGTTATCCTAGCAGCCCTTGAAAACCAGTTCATTCCCAGAACACATATGATGCCCGACTCTGATGCCATTTCTTTTCTCTGATCTTTTGAACGGGGAGAAAAGGCAAAAGACATCGAGACTGGCGGAACAAATCGGGTTTGAAAACAAGATACGATGAGTTTTGTTTTGGGTTAGAAAAAAACAACAACAAAAAACTTATTTATTTCCTTTTTTTAATTTTTTTTTAAAGGGGGCAGATCGCCCGTATGACCTCTTGAAATATACGTGATGTGATTTTTCTGGTCTGATGAAGTCGTTTGGGGAAGCTGGGAATTTTGGACAAAAAAGAAAGAAAATAAAGAAAAAAATAAAGAAAAAAGAAAAATGAAAGTAAGATCGGCAGTGGACACCCCCCCACCCACCCCCCTCCCCCCCAACACACACTACGCGCACATACACAAACGCACACACACACACACACACACACACACACACACACGGCGCACATAATACACAAACACATACACACACACACAAACCTCTAATGTCACTTGTACAGACGAAAAATCGATCAACAACAACAACAACAACACCAACACCACACACACACACACACACACACACACACACACACACACACACACACATACATAGAGTCTTGCCTCTTAGTTTGAGTCATAGTCCTTCACAAAAGACTAAGCTGTCAGGCTGTTGGCCCAACACACACACACACACACATATATATATATATACCCGACACCCCGTGCACGTGCGTATGCAAAGCACACGGCTTTTCTATCACACTTTAACACCAATCCAGACGAACTGAAAAAAACAACAACAAAAAAACAAAACAAAACACACACACACACACACACACACACACACACACACACACACACACACGCGCGCGCACACACACACACACACACGCACCCCCCCCCCCCCCACCCCCCCCAACAAAAGCAGTAATAACTTGATGATCATATCGTCTGCAGGGAGCATTGGAATAAGAATTATCACGATCCTCCTCTTCGCAGATGATGAATATGTGATATGGATATTTACATAACGCCAATCCTCGATCGGAGTCCAAGCTCTAAGCGCTTTACAGACACAGGGTCATTTGCACAACAGGTTGCCAAAACTGGGTAGAGCCGACTGACGGCTGCCATTGGGCGCTCATCATTCGTTTCCTGTGTCATTCAATCAGATTTCAGGCACGCACACATACACACTCAGACAGACATGTACATTTTACGTATGTAACCGTTTTCTTTATCTACACCGCCATGTAGGCAGCCATACTCCGTTTTAGGGGGTATGAATGCTGGGTATGTTCTTGTTTCCATAACCCTCCGAACGGTGACATGGATTACAGGATCTTTAACGTGCGTAGTTGATCTTCTGCGTGCGTATACACACGTAGGGGGTTCAGGCACTAGCAGGTCTGCATATATGTTGATCTGGGAGATCGGAAAAAAAAACTCCATCCTTTAGCCACCAGGCGCCGTTACCGATATTCGAACCCGGGACGCTCAGATTGAAAGTCCAACGCTTTAACCACTCGACTATAGCGCCAGATGACACGGATGGTCCGGCATTTGCGAGAAAGCGGGGTAAGGGGGAACGACTCCGCTTTCTAGCAGTCCCATGCCTTCTTGCAAAGTGCCAGGAAGCATATGATTGCGAGAAAGCGTCGGCTAACATACCATCAAAGCGGATTAGGAAATGAAAAAGAATCCAAACCATTGAAAAGAGGTTAGATATCAAGATCCTGGACATCAGGTACAGTGTCAAACCTCGAGGCGAGAAAAGAAAACTGGGTTGGTACGGCCACTTAATTAACCAGATTTCAAGGAAAAGGAAACACGATTCAACCCCATTTTTACATCCAATCTGACTTGTTCACATTTTTAGGTTTTGAAAGCTCTGATATATTTTTTGTGTGTGTGTGCAACAAATATAAAATGCATTGGCTTTTTCTTTTTAGGGTTTTACAGCACAATGATCAAACTTTGTATGTTTAGACTGAGCAAAGGGAGAAACACAAAACTTTGTTTGTTCGTCTTCTGCTTGGTTGATCAAACGCTGTAACTTTTCTTGTTTCACGAAAGCTACAAGAACAGCAGCGGCAGCAGCAAACTATCAAACTAGGATAAGTTTTAATAAATTTTCTTGTTTCATGAAAGCAACAACAACAAACTGTTAAACTGGTACAAGTTTAAATAACTTTTCTTGTGTCATGAAAGCAACAACAACGACAACGAACTTGTTAAACTAGGTTAAGTTTTAATGACTTTTCTTGCTTCATGAAAGCAACAACAACAACGACAATAAACTGTTAAACTAGGTTAAGTTTTAATGACTTTTCTTGTGTCATGATAACAGCAGCAACAACAACAACAATAAACTGTTAAACTAGGTTAAGTTTTAATGACTTTTCTTGTGTCATGAAAGCAACAACAACGACAACGAACTTGTTAAACTAGGTTAAGTTTTAATGACTTTTCTTGTGTCATGAAAGCAACAACAACGACAACGAACTTGTTAAACTAGGTTAAGTTTTAATGACTTTTCTTGTTTCATGAAAGCAGCAACAACAACGACAATAAACTGTTAAACTAGGTTAAGTTTTAATGACTTTTCTTGTGTCATGAAAGAAACAACAACGACAACGAACTTGTTAAACTAGGTTAAGTTTTAATGACTTTTCTTGTGTCATGAAAGCAACAACTACGACAACGAACTTGTTAAACTAGGTTAAGTTTTAATGACTTTTCTTGTGTCATGAAAGCAACAACAACGACAACGAACTTGTTAAACTAGGTTAAGTTTTAATGACTTTTCTTGCGTCATGAAAGCAACAACAACGACAACGAACTTGTTAAACTAGGTTAAGTTTTAATGACTTTTCTTGTGTCATGAAAGCAACAACAACGACAACGAACTTGTTAAACTAGGTTAAGTTTTAATGACTTTTCTTGTTTCATGAAAGCAACAACAACGACAACGAACTTGTTAAACTAGGTTAAGTTTTAATGACTTTTCTTGTTTCATGAAAGCAGCAACAACAACGACAATAAACTGTTAAACTAGGTTAAGTTTTAATGACTTTTCTTGTGTCATGAAAGCAACAACAACGATAACGAACTTGTTAAACTAGGTTAAGTTTTAATGACTTTTCTTGTGTCATGAAAGCAACAACTACGACAACGAACTTGTTAAACTAGGTTAAGTTTTAATGACTTTTCTTGTGTCATGAAAGCAACAACAACGACAACGAACTTGTTAAACTAGGTTAAGTTTTAATGACTTTTCTTGCGTCATGAAAGCAACAACAACGACAACGAACTTGTTAAACTAGGTTAAGTTTTAATGACTTTTCTTGTGTCATGAAAGCAACAACAACGACAACGAACTTGTTATACTAGGTTAAGTTTTAATGACTTTTCTTGTTTCATGAAAGCAACAACAACGACAACGAACTTGTTAAACTAGGTTAAGTTTTAATGACTTTTCTTGTTTCATGAAAGCAGCAACAACAACGACAATAAACTGTTAAACTAGGTTAAGTTTTAATGACTTTTCTTGTGTCATGAAAGCAACAACAACGACAACGAACTTGTTAAACTAGGTTAAGTTTTAATGACTTTTCTTGCGTCATGAAAGCAACAACTACGACAACGAACTTGTTAAACTAGGTTAAGTTTTAATGACTTTTCTTGTGTCATGAAAGCAACAACAACAACGACGATAAACTGTTAAACTAGGTTAAGTTTTAACGACTTTTCTTGTGTCATGAAAGCAACAACTACGACAACGAACTTGTTAAACTAGGTTAAGTTTTAACGACTTTTCTTGCGTCATGAAAGCAACAACAAGAACGACGATAAACTGTTAAACTAGGTTAAGTTTTAACGACTTTTCTTGCTTCATGAAAGCAACAACAACAACGACAACGAACTTGTTAAACTAGGTTAAGTTTTAATGACTTTTCTTGTGTCATGAAAGCAACAACAACGACAACGAACTTGTTAAACTAGGTTAAGTTTTAATGACTTTTCTTGCTTCATGAAAGCAACAACAACGACAACGAACTTGTTAAACTAGGTTAAGTTTTAATGACTTTTCTTGTTTCATGAAAGCAACAACAACAACGACAATAAACTGTTAAACTAGGTTAA
Source organism: Babylonia areolata (assembly GCF_041734735.1). Classification (NCBI taxonomy): domain Eukaryota; kingdom Metazoa; phylum Mollusca; class Gastropoda; order Neogastropoda; family Buccinidae; genus Babylonia; species Babylonia areolata. The sequence continues at coordinate 23,824,332 of NC_134901.1, forward strand.
GTTTTAATGACTTTTCTTGTGTCATGAAAGCAACAACAACGACAACGAACTTGTTAAACTAGGTTAAGTTTTAATGACTTTTCTTGTTTCATGAAAGCAACAACAACGACAACGAACTTGTTAAACTAGGTTAAGTTTTAATGACTTTTCTTGTGTCATGAAAGAAACAACAACGACAACGAACTTGTTAAACTAGGTTAAGTTTTAATGACTTTTCTTGTTTCATGAAAGCAACAACAACGACAACGAACTTGTTAAACTAGGTTAAGTTTTAATGACTTTTCTTGTGTCATGAAAGCAACAACAACGACAACGAACTTGTTAAACTAGGTTAAGTTTTAATGACTTTTCTTGTGTCATGAAAGCAACAACAACGACAACGAACTTGTTAAACTAGGTTAAGTTTTAATGACTTTTCTTGTGTCATGAAAGCAACAACTACGACAACGAACTTGTTAAACTAGGTTAAGTTTTAACGACTTTTCTTGCTTCATGAAAGCAACAACAACAACGACGATAAACTGTTAAACTAGGTTAAGTTTTAACGACTTTTCTTGCTTCATGAAAGCAACAACAACAACGACAACGAACTTGTTAAACTAGGTTAAGTTTTAATGACTTTTCTTGTGTCATGAAAGCAACAACAACGACAACGAACTTGTTAAACTAGGTTAAGTTTTAATGACTTTTCTTGTGTCATGAAAGCAACAACAACGACAACGAACTTGTTAAACTAGGTTAAGTTTTAATGACTTTTCTTGTGTCATGATAACAGCAACAACAACAACAACGCAACAAACTGTTTAACTAGGATATGTTTTATTGTTATATTCTTACACAAAATAATTTGAACGCAATTTATGTCTGTACTTGTTAGAGACGTTAAAAAGTTTTGTGAAATAGCTGACAAGGTGGCTTGCTTTATGTCTCAGGTTCGCGACTGTTTTACCCCGGCCATGTTTCATTCAGAAAATATTGAATGCTGCCCAGATGCACCCTTCATTAAGGGCCGGAACCGGAAATGAATATATCATCTTTATCTTCTGGACTTCTCTCCCTCTCCCCATCTCTACCTCTGTCTGTCCGTCTGTCGTCTGTTTTCCCACTTGCTCTTTCCCACTTGCGAAACTTGTGTCTGTCCCCTGGGAGTGTGAGTACATGGCAGGGGAAGAAATCGATTCACCGAATCAACACACACACACACACACACACTCTCTCTCTCTCTCTCTTTCTCTCTCTCACACACACACACACACACACACACACACACACACACACACACACACACACACACACACACACACACACACACACACACACACACACATACACACAGAGGAGGATATGACGAATGGTAGTTTGATCGAATGTTTCTGATAAGGAAGGATGGGTGGAGAGAGAGAGAGAGAGAGAGAGAGAGAGAGAGAGAGAGAGAGAGAGAGAGAGAGCGGGGTGAGAAGGGAACGGAAAGGAAGAAGGGAGAAGGAAGAGGAGGGAGCAGGAGCAGAGAGGGGGAGGGGGTGAGGGGAGGTAGGAGAGAGGAGGAGGAGTGGGCGAGGCAGCAGCAACGACCAGAGAGAGAGAGAGAGAGAGAGAGAGAGAGAGAGAGAGAGGGGGAGAGAGAGAGAGAGAGAGACAGAGACAGAGAGACAGAGACAGAGACAGAGACAGTAAGACAGAGAGACAGAGGGAAAGGGGAGGGAGGGGCGAGTCCACATGAAGACAGTGGTCAGAGATGGACGACGCTGGGGTGACCGGGGACATGTTTCATGGCCACCCCTGGCTGGCAGGAGCGACGTTTCGAGGAGCCCCCTAGGTTTGATTGAAATTTATCTGCCCGCTCTGACCACTGCCGATTGGCTGGGGTCCAAGCTGGAAGGATACAGGAAGGACAAGCCCACCAGAGCTAAGAGTCGAGCTCGTTGGAGAAACGTCGTTGGTGGCCGTGGAGGGAGAGCGAAGGGCCTTAGTAAGAGGAAGTAAGTCTGACCATTACAAGTGACCCCCCCCCCAACCCAGATCGCAGTGGATGGGAGAGGTGGCGGGAAGGGGAGGTGGGTAGGTGGGGGGTGCGGGGGGGATGGAGGTGGTGGGGGAAGGGGACCTATCTGCTTGTGGCTGGGGGTGGGAGGGCGGGGGTGGGGAGGGGGGGGGGGGGCGGTGTTGGTGGGTATGGTGGTGATCGGAGGAGAGGGTTAGGATCGGTGGTGTGTGTGTGTGTAAGTAACGGGTGACCTCTGCTTTTCCGTTTCTGGGAAGAGATGAGATGTTGGTGGTCTTGGGTGTGGGTGAAGACTAACATGTACAGGTCGTACTATCAGCCCAGGTTAGAACTATCTGTCATTGTCCAGTTGAGCACACACACACACACACACACACACACACACACACACACACACACGCACACACAGAGGTTGGGTGGTGGTGGTGGGTGGGTGGGTGGTGGTAGGAAGGGTTTGTGGGAGGAGGTGTAGGTGGGTGGGTGGGTGGGGATGGTAACGCATGTGGAGTGATGGCCCATGTGGAGTGATGGCGTCCGCCTAGGAAGCGAGATAGTCTGAGCACACTGGTTCGAATCACGGCTCAGCTGCCGATATTTTCTCCCCCTCCATTAGACCTTGAGTGGTGGTCTGGACGCTAGTCATTCCGATGAGACGATAAACTGAGGTCCCTTGTGTAGCATGCACTTAGCGCACGTAAAAGAACCCACGGCACAAAAAGGTTGTTCCTGACAAAATTCTGTAGAAAAATCCACTTCGATAGGAAAAACAAATACAACTGCACGCAGGAAAAAATACAAAAAATGGGTAGCGCTGTAGTGTATCGACACGCTGTCCCTGGGGAGAGCAGCCCGAATTTCACACAGAGAAATCTGTTGTGATAAAAAGAAATACAAATACAAATACTTTGCTTGGCCTTGTTGTCATGGGAATGGAGAGAGCTGAGTAGGTCTTGATGAAGATCAACTGTGCATGATTCTGAGACATGATTTTGCCAAAGTTGATCATTTAAAAAAAAAAG
>NC_134901.1:23849852-23864852 GCF_041734735.1 Babylonia areolata
ACACACACACAAACAGCAACAACAAAGCAAAACAAAGCATTCACACAGACACACAGACACAGACACACACAGACACAAACACACACACACACATACACACACGCACACACAACACACAACACACACATACACACACACACACACACACACATCCGGTTACAAACGTCTACTCTTTATCCAAAGTCTCTCCCATCCTTTCAACCCTCTTCCCCTTTCTCTTTTTTGTCTATCACTTGAAATGGAAATACGTGACATTGACTACTACCACTACTACAACTACAACTACTACTGCTGTTGCCGTTGCTGCTACTAAACATTTATATTTTATTTCTAGACGCCTGTGCCCCAGAAACAGAAAATTTAGTTTTGTGTTTTTAGTTAAAGTGCGAAACAATCAGTTTACATTTCCTCATTTCAAAAATTAGTCGCTGATCTATCTCAAATAAGAAAACACATTACAGTTTATGTTAAAGATTCATATTAAAAATCACCAGCCATTTGAAAGAACACGGCGACGGGCGCAATAGCCGAGTGGTTAAAGCGTTGGACTGTCAATCTGAGGGTCCCGGGTTCGAATCACAATGACGGCGCCTGGTGGGTAAAGGGTGGAGATTTTTACCATCTCCCAGGTCAACATACGTGCAGACCTGCTAGTGCCTGAACCCCCTTCGTGTGTATATGCAAGCAGAAGATCAAATACGCACGTTAAAGATCCTGTAATCCATGTCAGCGTTCGGTGGGTTATGGAAACAAGAACATACCCAGCATGCACACCCCCGAAAACGGAGTATGGCTGCCTACATGGCGGGGTAAAAACGGTCATACACGTAAAAGCCCACTCGTGTGCATACGAGTGAACGCAGATTGATTGATTGATTGATTGAATCTTTAATGGGTAAAGAATTAGGCACAGTAAAGGCCTTTTTACAATTCTGCCCATTTAACGACATAAAAAATAAAGAACGAACGACACAAAACATAAAAATAAAGAAATAAACTGAAATAAAATAAAATAATAAGAACGACGAATAAGAATAGGAACTTGAATAGTCTATTAAAGGTAACAAAGCGATGAAAAACTGGAACAATTGGTACATTACATGTACATAGGTACTTACACACACACACACACACACACACACACACACACACACACACACACACACACACACACACACACACACACACACACAAATTATAAAACAAGCAACAAAGACATACGTACACATTCACGCCCACACACTCAAACACACACAAACACACACACGCACTTACTGTTCACACATACACATACATTCAATTTTTCATTCATCATGGCATGGCAGCTAGTGGACTGAGTACAAGCAAGCATTTGCAAAAGACCGCGAGTAGGTTAATCAAATGTATCGAATAGAAATATTCTTATCTTAGTTTTAAAGAGAGATATGGCTGGAATTTGACGACATGTCTTTGGAAGCATGTTCCATTCGATGCTTCCATTAAATGAGAGACTCATCTTAAATAAATCAATTTTAGGCTTTGGGACAATAGCTCTATCTGAATTACGTTGGAACTGGAAACAAAATAACGATTTTAAATATTGTGGGCATGCGTTATGAACAATTTTATGCATAAGAATCAATGTGTTATATCTAATAAGTATATGAACAGGTAATATTTGAAGTTCTTTGTACATATTGTGCACAGATCCACCTGTGGTATTTACATGGTTAATCATCTTAATGGCACGTTTTTGTAAAGAGCAAAGTGGCTTTAATGTAGAAGGAGGACATTTACCCCAAATAATCGAGCAATAGCTGAGGCGAGACTGGATATAGGCAAAGTAAAACACACGTCTAGAATGATTATCAAGAAAGTGTTTGATCTGTGATAATTGGAATACACTAGATGATACTTGTTTTATGAGGCAATGAATATGTTCCTGCCACGAAAGATTTTGATCAATAGTAATGCCTAATAGTATATGCTTAGTAACTTGTTTGATAGTATTGTCTTTATATTTTATGTTAAGTTGTGCGTCTTTTATGTTCTGTCTTTTCTGACGAGGACAAATTAACATGCATTCAGTCTTTTCAGGGTGCACGACCATATCATTAGCATCAAGAAGAAGAAGAAGAAGAAGAAGAAGAAAGAACACGGCTCATGATCAATAGCAATATGACGACATGCAAAGGAAACTGACATCGAGAAGGATTCAGCCCTTGAATTAGTTCTTAAGCTGAAAGGATTTGATGAGATATGGCAATGAAGCAATGCAACAGTTTTCCCGTTATTCATTAAGTGTACGAGTTTAGAATTCAGTTGACACCACATTCACTTAAAGGAAGGAAAGAGAGAGAGAGAGAGAGAGAGAGAGAGAGAGAGAGAGAGAGGCAGACAGACAGACAGACAGACAGAGAGAAGGAGAGAGACATACAGAGAGAGAGAGAGAGAGAGAGAGAGACAGACAGAGAGAAGGAGAGAGACATACAGAGAGAGAGAGAGAGAGAGAGAGTCGCACACACACAGACGGACACGGACATTGTTTATTGCCATTGACAATACTATCCTTTGGCAAGGGGGGCAATGTATGAACAAAAAGAATAACGTGGTATACAGCGGTAAGAGTAAAGAAAGAAAAAGAAAATAACAAAACAGAACATGTTGCAAAGAGTAAAAAAGAAAAAAAAAAAGAAAAAGAAAAACAGCAAACAAAACAAAACAAAACAAAACAAAAACAAACATGCATACTTACATCTACTGTCACATTCATATATTCTTAAAAGGTAGCCTGGTTGTTGACAATGCAACTGGAGAGAGAGAGAGAGAGAGAGGGGATTAAGATTCCCTGTCATCAAAAACAGTGCACGAATCCTCCCCTCCCTCACTAATTTGACCCCATATATGTCGCCATCCCTGTACTACACACACTTGCTGATGCTAGTGCAGTGTGGGTTCAAGTCTTCCTTCGTCTTCACCCCAAGGAAGTGCAGTTGGCGCCAGCCTGACAGCGGCAAGACATGATTTCCTGCGAGGGATGTAGCGTCTGAGGGGAATTTGATCATCCCTTCCAGGTTGAGCACGGGGTCCAGCGTTTGCTGGCCAGCCCATTTCATACACGTCAACGTGATGTATGGACTGGGACTTGCCACGCGTCATTTGCCTTGTGGCCAGCTTTGGTCAATAAAACGAGTTTTGAAAGTTTTTTTTCCCCATCTTGTGAAGAAGGGGTAGATAGGTGGAAAACGAAAGCGTGACGAAATGAAACATTGATGATCAACTACGTGTATTTTTCGATTAAACTTTTAGTATTAAAGTTGTTGTAACTATTGAAACATTCTAAAACGATGCTTTCTTCTGCATTAAATTTCTAACAATGCTTTTCTCTCTGTCTCTTTAATTAATTTCTTCAGGTGCAACTAATGATACTGTAGAGGAACAAATTCAAGAATTGATATTGTTCAGGTTAAGAGGTGACGTCATTATCCCAGCAACAGCAACACGTGCATATAGTTGGAAAAGAGAAGTGGGATTAACGGAAAGTAGTTTGCAAGTTGTGCAACTCTTTGGCATGGAACGTTTCTCTCGGGGAAAAAAAAAAGATTTAAGTTTGATCCAAACAGACTTGCAGACAAGTCTCCTCTACTGCACTGTCTGCTCGGGGACAGCAGTTGGATGTCTCGGGAAATGAAGACAGAGGACTGTACAATCGCCTGTAACTCTTTTGGGAAGGAAGGGTTGTCTCCACGTCGTGTCCTGTGTGATGAATGTGTGCTGATGACAGATCAGTCTGACAGTGAACAGAACTGTGACAGCACGTCCTGTTTCCTTCACACACTGACTTCAGTGCTCGTGTCAAAAACAGTGTGCTGCCAGGCGGCTCCGATCTTAACTCTTTCGGCACCAAGGTTCTGTGTGAAGAACACTCCCCAGCACCAAATATTTTAGATACGATGCTCTCAGTCACAGTCTTCGGTTCATGTGAAAAAAACACAGAGGACGTGTTCACTTGAAGCCTGGTCAGGGGGCAAATTGTTTAATCAACATGACCCTTCGATGTCACCTAAAGTCACCTATGGCGGTGCACTGTCTAGTCAACTAAAGTCGCCTATCTTAGTGAAAAAGTTAATAGAATGACTGACTTACGTTGTTACTGACTAGCAGATTTTGTCATATGCTGCGTGTTTCTTGAAAACAATTAAATGGATGAGTGAGCTGGGCTAGCATTTTTGCAATGTCTTGTTCGCTGGCATTCGCCAACTGCTGTTGGGGCAGCTTTAACTGCTGTTCTCGCTATGAATACAATAGTAGAGGCATCGTGCGTTCATAGACATAAATGTGCACACATTATGAATGAAGGAAGTGAACGTCTTCAAGGTTTCCTTTCACACCATATATAAATGAATGATAAATATTTCAGTTTATAGGTCGTAAATACACGAGAACTGAAATATAGAATGCAAGATTATGTTGATTGGTTTCCTAACAATGTCTGAAGAATGTTCTTGCCCTGACATAAAAAAACAATCCAAATAATCAATCTCAGAAACATTAAACCAAATCGGCCCCGAGTTCAGCAAACAATTTCAATGGTCAAAGTGGAGTGAATGACATAAGAGGTACAAATACAAGAATCGATTGTGTTCAGGTTAAGAAAGGGAAGAAGAAGATAAGGGACACACACACACACACACACACACACACACACACAGAGTAGGAGAGAGAGAGAGAGAGAGAGAGAGAGAGAGAGAGAGAGAGAGAGAGCTCTTCAAACTTACGTTTCTTTATCATCAAAAATAGTGAAAGAAGTCATCTCCTGTCTCCTTAGCCCCTCTCCCCCCTCCCATCCACCCCCAACTGTCTGCAGTGAAACGTGTAGCTGCAGGATGTGTACACTGACTCAGTACAAATCTCCCTCGTTTCTCACAACCCCCCCCCCTGCCCCTTCCCCCCCCCCCCCCCCCCCCCCAAGGAAGTGAAAGTTGGCGCCTGCCTGACAGCGGCAAGACATGATTTCCTGCGAGGGATGTAGCGTCTGAGGGGAATTTGATCATCCCTTCCAGGTTGAGCACGGGGTCCAGCGTTTGCTGGCCAGCCCATTTCATACACGTCAACGTGATGTATGGACTGGGACTTGCCACGCGTCATTTGCCTTGTGGCCAGCTTTGGCCGTTAAAACGGGTTTTGGACTGTTTTTGTATTTCCTTCTTGCGGGGGGAAGAGGAGATTGATAAAGGAGAGAAGTGTGAGGGAACGAGACATTGATCACCCCATTTCATGTACTTTCAAATAGAATCAGAGGTCAGAACACTTAGGAAATATTCTCTTTGGCTAAACATTTGTCAACCGACTCAGCCATTTTGTTTACCTTATATTCTATTCTAGTGCAACTAATGTAGCATTTGTCAACCGATTCAGCCATTTTGTTTACCATTTAATCTGTTCTATTGCAACCAATGTTCCTTCAAAAGCAAAAACGCAAGGTATGATTCTGCCTATAGAATCATGATGGTTAAGGTTAGGAGGTGTTGCATTATTTTGTATCACTTTTTGTTAGAACAAATTTCTGTATGGGGAGATGACATTGTCATACAGCATAACCATAACAAGAACAAGAACAACATTAATAATGATAATGTTAGTAGTAGTAGTAGTAGTATCATTGTTGTTGTTGTTATAGTTGAAGTAGTAGTAGTTGTAGTATCTAGATATTATAGTATGAAACCTTTTGCGGAAGCAATTCTAAGTAAGCTCTTTCACCAGTCATTCTCACCAGTCTGTGGGGTGTGCTCAGCAGCTGGAGGGTGGTGTCTTTTGCCGGTGGGCTCTGCAGTCATGAAATACTGGCTGGTACACCCATGGGGATACTTCTTTTAAGGCTGTCGCGAGGTGGATCCTGTGTTCTCTTTTGCCTCTGTTCGGGAGCAGTTATGTCCCTTGAATTCTTAAGGGAGTGTCCTGTGCGTGCCTACACTCATCGTGAACACAGCGCAGGCTTCCATGGGTGATGCAGGATTGTTCCAAGTGCAGGTGGAGGCAGTGCTTCTCTGGATCCTTCCCAGCACCTATGGGTGTTTCTTTTTCTTTTTTGTCAGGACTAGGCTGATCCTGGAGAAAGGTCCAGTGACGGTGAGGAAAGACCCACTGACCACAGGGAAAGTCCTGCTGACAGTGGGAAAGACTACAACTTGGGATTCTCTCTTGAGGGCACACAAGACCGTATGGCTGTGTCTGGAGTGGCACTGTCTTCATCTGTTTGCAGTCAGGGGCGGTTTGGTCTGTGGGGTGTGCTCAGCAGCTGGAGGGTGGTGTCTTTTGCCAGTGGGCTTGCAGTCATGAAATACTGGCTGGTACACCCATGGGGATACTTCTTTTAAGGCTGTCGCGAGTTGCATCCTATAGTCTTTTTTACCACTGTTCGGGAGCAGTTATGTCCCTTGAATTCTTAATTGAGTGTCCTGTGCGTGCCTGCACCCATCGTGAACACAGCGCAGGCCTCCAAGGGTGGTGCAGGATTGTTCCAAGGGCGGGTGGAGGCAGTGCTTCTCTAGGTCCTCCCCAGCACCCACGGGTGTTTCTCTTTCTTCGAAACCTTTCGCGGAGGCAAATCTATGCTCTTTTCCCAGTCATACTCATGCATACACAAGTCTGACTAGAGGAATGAAGTGGGAAATTTATAAACACGTGTGAATATGATAGGTATGACTGATGATTTTTTTTTTTGCATGGACAGTGTGATGTCAAGGACAACACCAATGTTCTTGACGGAGCTGGAAAGAGGGATAGATGCACTGCTCAGTCTAAGTCAAAGTTCAGTCTAATATCATAATCTTAGATGAACAGACTATGACCAAATAAACGAAACGAATGAATATAAAGCTAGATGAATTGTAGACTGGAAAGTGGGAGAATGTGTGTGTGTGTGTGTGTGTGTGTGTGTGTGTGTGTGTGTGTGTGTGTGTGTGTGTGTGTGTGTGTGTGTGTGTGTGTGTGTGTGTGTGTGTGTGCGTGCGTGCGTGTGTGGTGTGTGTGTGTGTGTGTGTGTGTGTGTGTGTCTGTGTGTGTGTGTGTTGAGCTATTTTGGAAAGTGGTAGGTTTTAAGGCCAGATTTAGAAGAGCTGAGTGTAAAGATTTAACAAAAAGAAAGGGGAAGCTCAATCAAATTGAAGGTCCAGAGACAAAGAAATAGTGGCAGCCATCTGTGAAGTGTTTAACTCTCTCCATACGAACGGCGAAAGAGACGACGTTAACAGCGTTTCACCCCAAATACCACCATCAAAATATTACAAGCGGAACGCTCTTATACTGAAGAGGTGAATGTTGACAAAGAATACCACAGTTCTGACGACGGAAGCTAAACGTTGGGTCATTCAGACACCCACTGGACATCCGAGGGGTCTGTGTAGAGGAGAAGAGAGGACTGGCCGTACTGAGTGAGTTAAATCTGGGTCTTTTGAAACAGAGTGGATCTTAAGTTGATCGTAGAGAGTAAGATGGAGAGGCGAAGGCAGTCGGGGAGAAAGGAAGGGGCAGATTTGATAATGCATTTATAACATAGAATGCTGATCTTGTACTTTATTCTACATGAGACAGGGGACCAATGGACCAATGGAGAGATTGCAAGAGAAGTAGTGATGTGCTCAAATCTTTTTAAAAACTTTTAAAATTATTTTTTTGTTTCATACATTATCTATTATTATGATCAGTATGATTAAGATTATGATTATGATTATCATCAGCATCATCATATTATTATTTCATCATCATCATCATCACCATCATCATCATCATCATCATTATTATTATTATTATTATTATTATTATTTTCAGAGGACGAGTGATGCAGCAGGGCAGCTACTTTTGCTGCTGTTCCAGATATGAACATTTTTTTTTTGTTCATGCTTTTTTAAAAATATCTCAAATCTCCAGTGTTGTGAAGGAACGTTGGCCTTATGGTCAACAACAATCTGACAATACGGAAGTGAAACTGATATCTAAAAGGTTGCAAACTAGGAAATTATCGTAAAGTATGTCAGCTGTGTAATATTTGTTGTCGATCCTCAAGGCCAAACAAGACAGGTGATTTCTGTTTTTCTCATCAATAAACACATTTTTTTTCTTCAGTTTTTGCCACATTTGTTTTCAGGTTTTGCAGAAATATGAATAAGGATGATAGCGAGAGAGAGAGAGAGAGAGAGAGAGAGAGAGAGAGAGAGAGAGGGACAAATACAGAGACAGAAAGACAGACATATAGATGATGAAATGATTGAAGTCTACAGCGTCCTCTGTCGTTAAAAACTACAACAACAACAACAACGGCCAAAGAGATCATTTTCCACATACCTACACCCTCCCCACCCCCCCTCCCAATCCCACCCCTCCACCACTGCAAACACTTGTTGGTACAGTGTGTGCACATTGCTTCACCCTCAACCCGCCCTCGTTTTTCACCCCCCAAGGATGCGATACTTAGCCCCCAGCCTGATAGCGGCAAGACAGATGATTTCCTGCGAGGGATGTAGCGTCTGAGGGGAATTTGATCATCCCTTCCAGGTTGAGCACGGGGCCTAGCGTTTGCTGGCCAGCCCATTTCATACACGTCAACGTGATGTATGGACTGGGACTTGCCACGCGTCATTTGCCTTGTGGCCAGCTTTGGTCAATAAAACGGGTTTTTAGAACAGATTTCAATCTCTCTCGTGAGGGAGAATACTTTAGAGCAGGAAACAAGGAGGGGGTTGGTTGGGTGGTGGGGGTGGGAAACGTCTTAAAAAGGTAATATTGATTTCCCATTATGTAGACCAAAATCTGGGTGTGAAAGTGGGTCAAAAGTCTGGAAACATTCTCTCTTGTTAAACATTAGTCGACTGAAGCATTTGGTGTGTTTCAGCGAAGTTAACGACGCAACAGAGCTACAAAGGGTTGATTAAAAAAAAAAAAAGGCTTCCCTCTGTAGTCGATGATTGTGGAGTTACTAATTGTTTGCAACCGATTTTGTAGATACTTCATTTCTCAGAAAGAAACAGAGCTCTGTTTTGTTTTGCTTTATAATGCAGTGAAATGCGTTCAATGCAAATTTAAATATGAATTTCTCAAAGTTCGATTATTAACAGTGGCATTACATATTTTCCAAGACAATCTTCGTAACAGTATAGTCATCTCCTGTGTTGTACTTGGGGTACGGTACCTTTCTGTTATATTCCGTCGTTCTGGATATTTTGCAGCAGACCTTTTCCTGCCTTTTTATTTCGTTTTTCGATCTGTTCATTTGGTGTCCATTATTTTTTCAGAGAGGGATGATGGGTCTGAGGGTACCTTTTTCAACTGTTCTTTGATCATATTCTTTCTGTCGTTCAGTCATGCACTGGCCTCTGTGTCAGTTGGCTATTAGCAAGAGCGAAAAAGATGACGAGATTACATCCTTACCAAGTCAAAATCATGAAAACATAGCACCTCGAAATATCAATATTTTTTGTTTGATATATTGTTGTGTTTGATAGATGACGCTACAGCCTACGGCAGTCTCCAATCAGAATACAATACTGCTGATCAGATGAAGTACATGCTGAAATCTCATATCTTAAGTGTATATGTGGAAATAGAGAGATAGATACATGGGTAGGAATACATAAATAAATGAATATATACATATATATATATATATGTATGCAAAGAAAGAGCTAGCTAGATAGATAGATAGAGAGTAAGAGAGAGAGAGAGAGAGAGAGAGAGAGAGAGAGAGAGAGAGAGAGAGAGAGTACAAACTGAAACTGAAACTGAAAACCGGTACGATCCTGGAAACAACACTGTTGAAACTTGTACATTGGATCGCATCAGCTGCATGACAGAAGAAAGGGACAAAAAGGAAACGTGATACATAGGCAACATTATAGACAATGCTGTGTGACGGTGTCTCCACTCAACGTCAAAACCAAACCAAACCTTCCAGTGCAATGCTTTAACTTGGCTCAAGTTAGAGAGAGAGAGAGAGAGAGAGAGAGAGAGAGAGAGAGAGAGAGAGAGAGAGAGAGAGAGAGAGAGAGAGAGAGAGAGGGGGGGATACGGATAATTTATTGATGCATAGGCCATTGCCCCTCATGAAGGGGTACATACACATAAGAAAAAACAACAAGAAATGAGCGGTCATATCTTCAAGAACAAACTTCAGTATTCTAAGACATCATAGTTGATCGGAGTCTAAATGCTTTAAACAAATAAACTGACAAACTGCGAATGGTCTGTTCATGCCGAGAAGCCATGAGTAATGCTAATCTATGCTGACTGGGAAATTTACAGAATTTGGGTGATATATACCTTGTTCTTAAGTCATGCAGGACTGGACAAGTTAGGACGAAATGTATTTCATTTTCTTCCTTCTTGTTGCAAAGTTTGCACCACAGATCAGATGTATTATGCGTTCTATATCGGTAATAATGTACTGCAATTTCATAAATACCAAGCCTGATTCTTGCCATTGAATACTTTAAGTATCGAGCTATGTTTAAAAGTAAATGCGTTTTGACATCCGGGACGGTGAAGAATGTTCTGTAAACAATAAAATCTCTCCCTATTACCAACATGAAAATCCCATTCCTGCCATCTGCATGCAACTAACCTTACTTTTTAACACTCTAAGAAATTCGTCAATAATCTCTACGCATTGGTTTAACCAAATGTAACCAAATCCAAACAGATACAATTTACAGCGGATGTTCGAAACCCAGTTTCTTTTGTCATGTGCATGCAGATCGAGCAGAGTTCGATATGATTTGAGTGATAATCTAGACTCATGCATTATCGTTAACTTAAGCCAATAACCAATACATCTTATACATGAATTTATGTAAATAGGGTACCTGTTTGTTTCTCCATATACAAAATCGTTAGGTGTCCGCATTTCTACTAAAAATCTCTTGAGCGCAAACAAATGTTCTTTTTCACAAAGAAATGCTGCATTATTTAAACCCCATATCTCAGCACCATACTGTAATATGGGTTGAACTTGTGAATCAAATAACTTTAAAACCGTATTCATGGAATTATTTTTCAGCTTGTATAATTTCTGTAGAATACACAACGATGTGTTTATGGTTCTACTGGCTACGTCACCACATGCTGCCACAAAACTCAGCCTTGTAGTAAAATAAAATCCTAAATATTTCTATGCATTCACTAAAGGCATAGATACTCCATTATAAATCCATCTTTCTCTGGCAGGTAAGTAACCCCCTTTCTGAATACAGTGATATTACTTTTATCCATACTCACTTTTAAGTGTAGTGCAGAGGCTGCACGAGACAAACTATTCAGCTGCGTTTGTAAGCCAATAATGGTTTCAGACAATAAGGCAACATCATCAGCTAATAACAATAAAAACAACTCTAAGTAGTCATGTGTGAATGGTGTACCATGCTTTCCCTCTCTAATAATTTCTAATGCTAACTCGTTAACGAATAGAGAAAACAACACAGGACTACAGGCATCTCCTTGCTTCACGCCTCGGGTACAGTTAATGTAATCAGTCAGTTTAGCTCTACATCTAATTCTTCCTTTGACACTGACATACATGCTATGAATATATTCATAAAACTTATCTTTGACACCATTCTTCCAGAGTATAGGCCACAGTCATTTTCTATCTGCAGAATCGAAAGCCTTTTCGATATCGATGAATGCTACATAAAATTTACGATTCAGACGGAACTGTTTCTGTATCCGTATAGCGTAAACATACGGTCAACAGTAGAATAACCCTTTTTAAACCCTGCTTGGTGCTCTCCTGCCAAATTAAATGAGAGAGAGAGAGAGAGAGAGAGAGAGAGAGAGAGACAGACAGACAGACAGACAGACAGACAGAGACAGAGAGAGACAGAGAGAGAGAGAGAGAGAGAGAGAGAGAGAGAGAGAGAACTTCGAGGAATACTCAGATCCAGAAGATAATGAAGGAAATCATTACAAGAAATTGCTTTCATTTTGTCACGTTAGCCGCAGGGTGAAAACGAATGCGAAGGCGTAATATTTTCTGTCTGTCTGTCTGTCTGTCTGTATATATATATATATATATATATATATATATATATATATATATATATACATTATATATATATATATATATATATATATATATATAATGTGTATATATTTTATTAATATGTTGGTAACCATTTGAAACATATGTGGGCATGTGTGTATATCATAGTGTGTGTGTGTGTGTGTGTGTGTGTGTGTGTGTGATTTGTTTTATATAAATGACTTTTTTCTTCTGATGCCAACAAGAAGCATTGCCTGTTGTCAACATTCTCCATCTTTAGGAAAGAAAAATTATTGTGGAGAAAAAAAAAAGAAAACAAGAAAGAAAAGGGTAAAAAAAAAAGAAAAGAAAAAAAAAGTCGAGCGGGAAAAGTTAAGATGAGAACATGGCCTGAGGATTGTAAACTTTTATTTTCTCTCTCTCTCCCGAGGAGTTAACTGGCCAGTCCTGAAGTTACGGCACTCTTTCCATCATCATGTCCACCATCCCCATCCAGAATTCTTCTCCTCCGGTCCCCTCCCCAATCCCCCTCACACACACACACACACACACACACACACACACACATTCCCCTTCCTCTCCTACACCCCCCTCTCCCACACTACCTCTCCCTTCGCTTCTCTCTGTTCTCTGTCTCTGTCCCCCCCCCCCCCCCTCAATTCCACCCACCCACCCACCCTACCCCCTGTTTCATTTCATATGCATACTGCATCTCCGTCATCTCCGTCCATTTGGACTCCTCAAAACGACTTTCTTTCCACAACTCATTTCTTCTTCCTTCCTTCCCTCCCTTCCTTCCTTTCCTTCCTTCCTTCCACTGCGACAAGCCTCCCCCCCTCACACACATCCTCCCTTTCCGAACATACCTCCATCCTTCCTCCACCCTGTATCCACACTGTCCACTGCGGGTGTGGGAGAGTTCGGGGCAAAAGGGGGGGGGGGGGGGGGGAACGGGAATGGAGAGGGGTGGGGTTGTGGATGGGGATAGGGGTGGAGGTAGGGTCCAGGGCGGAAACAAGTGTGCGGATAGAATCAGTCGAAGGAATAAGGCAAGCACTGGGGCGGGGGGGAGGGGGGTTAGAACAGGAAGTGAAAGAAACGATGATTATGAAATAGGAGTGTTTTTTTTTGTGATGTGTAATGATGTGGAAAAAGGTGGTGGCTGAGGTGTGTGTGTGTGTGTGTGTGTGTGTGTGTGTGTGTGTGTGTGTGTGTGTGTGTGTGTGTGTGTGTGTGTGTGTAGGCCCAACACTCGGCTTATATCACAGATTAACATAAGTTTACATTTGGGCCAACAGCACAGTGAGAGCTGTATTATCAATGGTTTCTCCAGTCACATTAGTCTTTTGTGAAGGACTATGACTCTCAAACTAGGAGGCAAAATTGCACTGGCTCTTAGTGTTGCAGCCTTGTGGGCTAGTTGGCCTTTGGGAACCATCCCAACGCCGACTGTCCCAAAACCCTCTTGGCCGAGAGAGTGGGGATGTACTTGGGCAAGACACTCTCCACTATAATCAAATTCTAGCCCAAATAGTCGGAACAGCAGTTGCCTCCTCTGCTGTTCTGATGGTCATAGTCGGATACGACTGACTATCATACATATATTATATGTATGTGTGAAGCACACGGCTCAATAAGGTTGTAAGGCAGAACAAAAGAGGTGTGTTCTGGAGAAAACAAAAAAACAAACAAACAAAAAACAACAAAGAAACAAACAAAAAACAACAACAAAGAAACAAACAAAAAACAACAACAATAAAAACCAAAACCAAAAACAAAACACAACGACAAACTTTCTAAACTGAATTGGGGAGGGGTGTGTGTGGGGGGATCCATGTGACAGTCATGACAATGACACTTAGTGACCTACTCGAGGGAGTCCATTTACCCCTGTACTTCAGCAATTCTTTGTATTTCTTTTTTTTTCCACTGGAAATGTCACGTGTGTGAATGCATGTAACATGCCAAGTCCAATGCAGGGAATGCAGAAGGTACAAAGAAGAAGAAGAAGAAGAAGAAGAAGAAGAAGAAGAAGAAGAAGAAAAAGAAGAATACGAAGAAGAAGAAGAAGAAGAATACGAAGAAGAAGAATACGAAGAAGAAGAATACGAAGAAGAATACGAAGAAGAATACGAAGAAGAAGAATACGAAGAAGAAGAAGAAGAAGAAGAAGAAGAAGAAGAAGAAGAAGAAGAAGAAGAAGAAGAAGAAGAAGAAGAAGAAGAAGAAGAAGAAGAATGGCATAGTTGGGGAACTGGGACTGGCGTCAGAACGCTGTTTATTAAATGATGAGATTCTGAGGTGAAGGGCACTCCACCCTTTTGATGAAGTTGACTTTCCATAGGATTTCCAAATTCTGGCCGTGGGAAGGTAGGTACTGTGTCTGGTCTGGAATAGGTCAGAGGCAAATCACAAACTTGTGTGAATGCTTCCATGTTTTACGTACATACATACATATGTGCATACATACATACGGAGGGAAACGTACTTGAACACATACTCAAATGCGCGCGGGCGAACACACACACACACACACACACACACACACACATAAACAGGGAGAGAGGGAGAGAGAGATAGATAAATAGAGAGAGAGAGAGAGAGAGAGATGAAGAGACAGAGAGACAGAGACAGAGACAGAGAATAATAGCAAACCCAAACCATTTTGTTTTTGTTCTTGTCCTTTCACTGTAAACACACACACACGCACACGCACACGCACACGCACACGCACACGCACACGCACACGCACACACACACACAAATATAATCAAATATAATTACCATATTCGAAATGATCCTGCCCAAAACTATTCATTGAATAACTACCGTATTTACGGCATGACAGTCAGAAAATAAAAATGAAATGAAAAATATAAAGCAGAAAAACACACACACACACCCAGAAACACAGTAGTCTCTGTGGCATTAAATCTTCCTGGCACGTACACGTTGGTAATGTATTCATAGCTTTTGATGACTGAATTTGC
>NC_134901.1:23882352-23889852 GCF_041734735.1 Babylonia areolata
CTCTGTCAGTCTGCCTACCTGTTTGTTTGTCTGTCTGCCTCTCTTTCTCTTTCTGGCCGAGAACGGGAGAAGGGGTGGGGTGGGGGGATGTGCAGGGTTGGGGGGGTGGGAGGGTGGGGGGGGGGGGGGGGGGGGGGGGGGGGGTGGGGGGGGGGGGGGGGCGGAGAAAGAGAGAATTAATGATCTGACTGATTAATTATTTATTCTGTTTTATTGCATGGATCTGTAGATTTGTTTCAAAAATGCATTCGACGTTGCCTCGCTTCTGATCTTGCTGTATTCGCCTTGATGACTGCTTGCGTGTTGCTATCTTTTGTTTTTTTTGTAGCTTTTGTTCATACCCCATCGTATGGAGCTTTGTTCTTGATGAATACATTAATTTCTTTTCTGCTATGCTGTCTCTCTCTCTCTCTCTCTCCCCCTTCTCTCTCTCTTTCTTTCTCTCTCCCTTCTCTCTCTCCTATCTCTCTCTACTCTCCCCCATGTCTCTCTCTCCCTCTCTCTTATTACATCTCTCTCTCTCTTGTCTTTGTCATTTCTCTCTTTCTCTCTCTCTCTCCTCTTCCCCCTTTCTCTCTCCCATCTCTTTTACCATCCCCTCTCTCTTTCTCTATTGTCTTTGTCATTTCTCTCTTTCTCTCTCTCTCTCCTCTTCCCCCTTTCTCTCTCCCATCTCTTTTACCATCCCCTCTCTCTTTCTCTATTGTCTTTGTCATTTCTCTCTCTCTCTCACTTCCTCAATTTTCATACTCTCTCTCTCTCTGTCTCTCACTTCCTAAATTTTCATAGTGTCTCTCTTTCTTCCTCTCTCACTCTCATTCTCTCTGTGTCTCTGTCTTTTTGTTTCTCTCTAAAAGCTTCCTTTCTCCTTGTCTCTCTGCCTCTCTCTCCCTTCCTGCGTCAATTTACTCTTCGTTTCTGCCTCCTCTCTCTCTCTGTCCCTCTCTCTGTCCCTCTCTCTGTCTCTCTCTCCCTTCCTGCGTCTATTTACTCTTCGTTTCTGCCTCCTCTCTCTCTCTGTCCCTCTCTCTGTCCCTCTCTCTGTCCCTCTCTCTGTCTCTCTCTCCCTTCCTGCGTCAATTTACTCTTCGTTTCTGCCTCCTCTCTCTCTCTGTCCCTCTCTCTGTCCCTCTCTCTGTCTCTCTCTCTCTGTGACTCTCTCTCTGTGACTCTCTCTCCCTTCCTGCGTCTATTTACTCGTTTCTGCCTCCTCTCTCTCTCTGTCCCTCTCTCTGTCCCTCTCTCTGTCTCTCTCTCTCTGTGACTCTCTCTCCCTTCCTGCGTCTATTTACTCTTCGTTTCTGCCTCCTCTCTCTCTCTGTCCCTCTCTCTGTCCCTCTCTCTGTCTCTCTCTCCCTTCCTGCGTCTATTTACTCTTCGTTTCTGCCTCCTCTCTCTCTCTGTCCCTCTCTCTGTCTCTCTCTCCCTTCCTGCGTCTATTTACTCTTCGTTTCTGCCTCCTCTCTCTCTCTGTCCCTCTCTCTGTCCCTCTCTCTGTCTCTCTCTCCCTTCCTGCGTCAATTTACTTTTCGTTTCTGCCTCCTCTCTCTCTCTGTCCCTCTCTCTGTCCCTCTCTCTGTCTCTCTCTCCCTTCCTGCGTCAATTTACTCTTCGTTTCTGCCTCCTCTCTCTCTCTGTCCCTCTCTCTGTCCCTCTCTCTGTCTCTCTCTCCCTTCCTGCGTCTATTTACTCTTCGTTTCTGCCTCCTCTCTCTCTCTGTCCCTCTCTCTGTCCCTCTCTCTGTCCCTCTCTCTGTCTCTCTCTCTCTGTGACTCTCTCTCCCTTCCTGCGTCATTTCTACTCTTCGTTGCTTTCCTTTCCTCCCTCTCTCTCTCTATGTCCGTCCTCTCTGCCCCTCTCTCCCTTCCTGCGTCAATTTGTTCTTCATTTCTGTCCCCCCCCCCTCTCTCTGTCCCTCCTCTCTGTCTCTGTCTCTCTCTGTGTCTCTCTCACTCTCTGCCTCTCTCTCCCTTCCTGCGTCATTTTTACTTTTCGTTTTTGCCCCCTCCGTCTCTCTCTGTCCCCCCCTCTCTCTGTGCCTATCTCTCCCTTCCTGCGTCATTTTACTCCTCGTTTCTTTCCTTCCCCCTCTCTCTCTCTATGTCCGTCCTCTCTGCTCCTCTCTCCATTCCTGCGTCAATTTGCTCTTCATTTCTGTCCCGCCCCTCTCTCTGTCTCTGTCTGTCTCTCTGTCTCTCTCTCTCTCTCACTCTCTGCCTCTCTCTCCCTTCCTGCGTCAATTTGCTCTTCATTTCTGTCCCGCCTCTCTCTGTGTCACTCTCTCTGTCTCTCTCTCTGACTCTCTCTCCCTTCCTGCGTCATTTCTACTCTTCGTTGCTTTCCTTTCCTCCCTCTCTCTCTCTATGTCCGTCCTCTCTGCCCCTCTCTCCCTTCCTGCATCAATTTGTTCTTCATTTCTGTCCCCCCTCTCTCTCTATCCCTCCTCTCTGTCTCTGTCTCTCTCTGTGTCTCTCTCACTCTCTGCCTCTCTCTCCCTTCCTGCGTCATTTTACTCCTCGTTTCTTTCCCGCCCCTCTCTCTGTCTCTGTCTGTCTCTCTGTCTCTGTCTGTCTCTCTGTCTCTGTCTCTCTCTCACTCTCTGCCTCTCTCTCCCTTCCTGCGTCAATTTGCTCTTCATTTCTGTCCCGCCTCTCTCTGTGTCCCTCTCTCTGTCTCTGTCAGTCTCTCTGTCTCTCTCCCTTCCTGCGTCATTTTTATCCTTCGTTTCTGCTCCCCCTCTTTCTCTGTCCCCCCTCTCTCTCTCTGTGCCTCTCTCTCCCTTCCTGCGTCAATTTACTCTTCGTTTCTGCCCCCCCCCCCACCCCCCTCTCTGTCTGTCTGTCTGTTTGTCTCTCTGCCTCTCTCTCCCTTCCTGCGTCAATTTACTCTTCGTTTCTGCCCCCCCCCACCCCCCACCCCCCTCTCTGTCTGTCTGTCTGTTTGTCTCTCTGCCTCTCTCTCCCTTCCTGCGTCAATTTACTCTTCGTTTCTGCCCCCCCCCCCCCCACCCCCCTCTCTGTCTGTCTGTCTGTTTGTCTCTCTGCCTCTCTCTCCCTTCCTGCGTCAATTTACTCCTTGTTTCTTTTCTCCCCCCCCCACCCCCCTCTCTGTCTGTCTGTCTGTTTGTCTCTCTGCCTCTCTCTCCCTTCCTGCGTCAATTTACTCCTTGTTTCTTTTCTCCCCCCCCCCCTCTCTCTATGTCCCTCCTCTCTGCCTCTCTCTCCCTTCCTGCGTCAATTTACTCCTTGTTTCTTTTCTCCCCCCCCCTCTCTCTATGTCCCTCCTCTCTGCCTCTCTCTCCCTTCCTGCGTCAATTTACTCCTTGTTTCTTTTCTCCCCCCCCCCCTCTCTCTATGTCCCTCCTCTCTGCCCCTCTCTCCCTTCCTGCGTCAATTTACTCCTTGTTTCTTTTCTCCCCCCCCCCCTCTCTCTATGTCCCTCCTCTCTGCCTCTCTCTCCCTTCCTGCATCAGTTTACTCTCCGTTTCTGCCCCCCCCCCCCTCTCTCTCTTTCCCTCCTCTCTATCTATTTATATTTCTTTTTTCTGGGAAAAAAAATTATGCCAAAATACTTGACATAAAAATTGCTCCACTTTTTTTTTCCTTTGCCTCGTTTGCGCTCGCGGTCAAGGAAAACAACAACAACAACAACAACAACAACCCAAACATCAGTGGCTTCCTGAGAATTATATTTTTGTTTTCATGCTATCTCCTCAGCCTGAGCACAGAATCAAAAATTGAATTTTGACTGCGTCAACTTGAGAAGTTAAAAGCAGTGACGTCTGTTGCTCCCAGTCATAAACTCCAGCCACAAGGACGCCTGACATGGACATGCCGAAACAGCGTACATTGAAAAACAACAACAACCCCCCCCCCCCACCAAAAAAAAAAAAAAAAAAAAAAAAAAAATCCACCCAAAAACCCAAAACCCCCACAAACTATAATAGCGCATTACAGAATCAGGAAGCTCTCATTTTCATTCTGACAACCTTAAAAAAAATCATTCTACAATAACTCACGAATTCCAGTTGAAAAACAAACAAAGAAACAAAACAAACCCAACAACAACGTATAAATCTGCAGATGAGAATTCTTCCTCTAAGACAAGTTTTCTTTATGATGGCAAGAAAATAGAAAGTTGCTTGTCATTATTTTCCACTCCCACAGACAGACACACACACATATATATGGAATGATGGCCTAGAGGTAACGCGTCCGCCTAGGAAGCGAGAGAATCTGAGCGCGCTGGTTCGAATCACGGCTAAGCCGCCGATATTTTCTCCCCCTCCACTAGACCTTGAGTGATAGTCTGGACGCTAGTCATTCGGATGAGACGATAAGTCGAGGTCCCGTGTGCAGCATGCATTTAGCGCAAGTAAAAGAACCCACGGCAACAAAAGGGTTGTTCCTGGCAAAATTCTGTTGAAAAATGCACTTCGATAGGAAAAACAAATAAAACTGCGCGCATGAAAAAAAAGAAAGAAAAAAGGTGGCGCTGTAGTGTAGCGACGCGCTCTCCCTGGGGAGAGCAGCCCGAATTTCACACAGAGAAATCTGTTGTGATAAAAAGAAATACAAATACAATACAAGTAATGTCCACTTCAAACTGTCAAGAACAGGCGGATTGTTTAGTGTATTAGAAGCTATTGCATCTCAAAGGAATATCAAACAATTGTTGAATTAATCATAACAACTGATGAATTGAACAAAAAAGAAGACATTAGTTGTAAATCTCGAAACGTCATAACAGTTCAAGGGAGATTACTTTTGACAGCCGACATTACTGTAGAAAATAACCAAACATGTATAAAACGTATTCGTTTCTTGAAATTAACTGGAAAAAGACCCTAACACATTCGTTATTATCAATGTAAGTAGCTTTAGGGGAGGGGGGCGGGGGGGGGGGGGTGGGTGAGTATTATTGTGATATTCGCACCTTTCTTCCAGACAACAGATAACCAGATACAACAGAATAACCAACAACAATAACAGCAACAGCGGCAACAACAACAACCACCACAACTTTAACAACAACAAAAACAACAAGACAACGAAATGCAGACACTTTTATGCACTGGCCGAACCTTGAAGATCTCACAGAGATTGTTCAGAAAGACATCAGGCAGACACACAATTGCGCCCATTTGGAGCAACAATGAAAACTGATGAGAGATAAAATCGAGGAAGGGAAAGAGGAAAGAGCGAAATGGAGAACACACACACACACACACACACACACACACACACACACACACACACACACACACACACCCTCCGTCTCTCTCTCTCTCTCATATGCACCTTCAATTTAAGCTTGTTGATATCGTCTGTGAGAGATAGTGATGTTCACAATTTGTCTTATTTTTTCTTGTACGACGCTTTTAAGTTGTCTTACTTAACGATAATTTTGTACAAACATCAATTTCGTTTGGTGTGACCGTTGATAAGTATGTTTGATACTTTTGTTATGGATGTGCTATGTTTGAATGTTCATGTACCCCCCCCCCCTCTCTCTCTCTCTTTCTTTAAGGTCACACGAAATCTGTTTCCAGTGTAATGCAGTAAGTCGAAATCTGTGTTAATGACAGTGATTCTGCAACTAATGCAATCATCTTCAAATGTGCTCATGCTACGAAGCATATGCCTGTCAACAATTTGTCATCAGTGTAGTGCTGTGCTGTGCTGTGCTGCGCTCTGTGTGTGTGTGTGTGTGTGTGTGTGTGTGTGTGTGTGTGTGTGTGTGTGTGTGTGTGTGTGTGTGTGTGTGTGCGTGCGCGCGCGCGCCGGCGAGGATTGCTTGAGATGCAGAATTTTTATATGCTCATAAAATAAACATTAGCCCATACCTTAAACAAAGGAACGTGTTATCGCATCACATCCACGCAAGCACACAAACAACACGCTCAGTTCATTGAAAGCAAACTACGTAGAACACAAAGGAGTGTAAGAACTGAACCCGCACAATCGTACGTTGATATACAAGAGCAGCCATGCCCTCTCACCGCCCCCCCGCCCCCCCTCCGCACCCCCATCCAAGCCACCACCCAACAAGCACTTACACACGGAGCGTACATCATCTCAGCCACGGTCAGTGTTGCAGCCGTTAGATCATCACACATGATGTCACTGAAAGGGTGAGAGATCGCGCACAAGCTAGACAAGGGAAGGGGGGGGGGTTGAGGGGGGGGGGAGTGACGGGGGAGTGGGAGGTGGAGGATCAGGAGAGAAACGGACGGGCAGCTGACAAAGAGAACATCTTCAAATATCTGTGGACTTACCTCTCGTTCCTAGTGGAACGGTTGGGGAGAGCAAGCTGTTTCACACCGTCAGTGAATTTCAAGCTGTGCAGTCGGAGACGCTTTGGAGTAGTATATTCACGGCTCACCCAGTGTACATGAGACAGTCGGGGGAAGGGGGGAGGGGGGAGGTGTGGAAGCTGATCCAGGACATTCGCCTGTCAGGCACGGACAACATCAACTATTATCTTGTATTGTGTCTTTTAAAGTGTCCTGCTATTTCATGCCTATTTTATTCACATCCTGTAACTGATTTTGTGTTGCACATGTATGGCTGTGATGATGTATGTATGATTTACTCTAAGTTACATTTTAAAGGTTTCTGTTGTGTTGTTGTTATCTACTGTGATTATTTATTGTACGCATGGGTTGCCATCTAAACATTTTATGTCTTTTATGCATACATGTTGAATGACTGTGATGTCTGTGTATTGTTTATGTGTTTCACACCACAAATGAATTTTTCTTGTTGAGATAATAAAGTATACTGCATTCTGTGTGTCCATCTGTCACTTTCACCGTCTGTTCACCTGTGTGTCCATCTTGTGACTTTCACTGTCCGTTTAATGTCTTCTATAGTGTCCTGTTCTATGTCCATCTCATCACTTTCACTGTATGTTTAATGTCTTCTATAGTGTCCTGTTCTATGTCCATCTCATCACTTTCACTGTATGTTTAATGTCTTCTATAGTGTCCTGTTCTATGTCCATCTCATCACTTTCACTGTATGTTTAATGTCTTCTATAGTGTCCTGTTCTATGTCCATCTCATCACTTTCACTGTCTGTTTAATGTCTTCTATAGTGTCCTGTTCTATGTCCATCTCATCACTTTCACTGTATGTTTAATGTCTTCTATAGTGTCCTGTTCTATGTCCATCTCATCACTTTCACTGTCTGTTTAATGTCTTCAATAGTGTCCTGTTCTATATCCATCTCATCACTTTCACTGTCTGTTTAATGTCTTCTATAGTGTCCTGTTCTATGTCCATCTCATCACTTTCACTGTCTGTTTAATGTCTTCAATAGTGTCCTGTTCTATGTCCATCTCATCACTTTCACTGTCTGTTTAATGTCTTCTATAGTGTCCTGTTCTATGTCCATCTCATCACTTTCACTGTCTGTTTAATGTCTTCTATAGTGTCCTGTTCTATGTCCATCTCATCACTTTCACTGTCTGTTTAAGGTCTTCTATAGTGTCCTGTTC
>NC_134901.1:23897352-23902352 GCF_041734735.1 Babylonia areolata
CTATGCCCCTGACCTGACAGAAATATCTACATACATAGAAAAGCAGGCAAACTGGCATCATTGACATGAACAAAAAAGTTTGAGGAACAGCTGGTAGAGGTCAATACTTTTCTCTACAAGATAAAGACAGCTACATGCTATCCGACCAGTAAAAAAGGTGATTGATTTAGTGTTTCGAATTCAATGCCAGAAAAAGAAATAGTTCCCAGAATCAGTATTGTTTTCCATGAGATTGAAAGAAAGCGTAAACAAACCAAAAACAATATCAAATGGAATGGGAACTGAATGGAAAAGATCATGAAATGAGGTGGAATAGAACTGAAGGGAATGAATTTAAAAAAAGGAAAAGATATGGAATAGATTTGCTTTCAAGCAAATGATAAGGTATATGGTGGAATGCGTTGGAATGAAACGCAACGGAACTGGTAGTAATGGGGTGGAATGGAACTGGAAGAAAAGGGATGGAATGGAACTGGAAGAAATGGGGTGGAATGGAACTGGAAGTAATGGGGTGGAATGGAACTGGAAGTCATGGGATGGAATGGAAATGGAAGAAATGGGAAGGAATGGAACTGGAAGAAATTGGATGGAATGGAACTGGAAGAAATTGGATGGAATGGAAGTGAAAAAAAAATTGGATGGAATGGAACTGGAAGAAATGGGAAGGAATGGAACTGGAAGAAAATTGGATGGAATGGAACTGGACGAAAATGGGATGGAATGGAACTGAAAAAAAATTGGTTGGAATGGAACTGGAAGAAATGGCATGGAATGGAACTGGAAGGAATGGGATGGAATGGAACTGAAAAAAAAAATTGGATGGAATGGAACTAGAAGAAATTGGATGGAATGGAACTGGAAGAAAATTGGATGGAATGGAACTGGAAGAAATGGGATGGAATGGAACTGGAAGGAATGGGATGGAATGAAATGCTATGGAATGGATAGAACGGAGTGTGTGTTGAAATAGAATTGGGAGAATTGGAATTGTGGTGCATATACTTTACAACTTATTCGCAATGTTTTTCTTTTAAAAAATATTATTCATCTGCTGTGCGGATAGACTAGTATTCCATTGTCATGTAGATTATCCAGGATTCATCCATTCATCATCTGTCGTGTATATCAGCATCAATGTGCTGCGTGAATAATAGTGGAACCTAACTGCTGTGTATGTAGCCTGATTTTTCTGCTGTCATGACGCTGCTGCTGATACTGATGGTCATTACGATATGGTTACTTATATATCGCCTATCCTCGGTCAGAGACCAAGCTTGAATCGCTTTACAAACACAGAGTGATTCACACAGTAGGCTACCTAGAGCTGCTTTTGGGCGCTCATCATTCGTTTCTGTGTCTTTTAGTCAGGTTCCAGTCATGTACAGTATACTTTCATACACGCACATACACACTTGCGCAACCATACAACCTTTTACGTGACGGTTTGTCATAACCCACCGGACGCTGACATGAAATACATGATCTTTAACATGTATTTGATCTTCTACATACGTATACACGCGAAGGGGGCTCAGGAACTATCAGGTTCGCACATGTATTGTCCTGGGAGAATGGAAAAATCTTCACCTTAACGCATGAGATGCGCCGAAACCGGGGATCAAATTCAGGAAGTTACAGACCCAACCGCTGTATGTATATTCTGGCCAGTGATTCACCTATGTATTTACAGTTGATATGTAACGTGCTGTAGTGTAGGTTTCATCTTCAATGTACAGACAAGGTGGTACCTGTTCTGCGTATTGACTGGGGTTGTTGTACTTGGACTCACCTGCTGTTCATGTGGTGTTGTATTCATATGTTGGGTTTATCTTCAGTGTCCTTTGTTGTGTATATACTTCAGGACTACGTCTGTGTATGAATAGTGTAGATATCATCTGCTCTGTATATAGTCAAAGATTCGTTTTATGAGCGTATAATTAGGATTCTGTTAGATTGCGTATGATTATGTGAAGGTAATGCATCGCTTTTGGACCATACTTTATGACAGCATGTAAAACCACGCCTGGATGCCTATCTACATGAAAGTTAGCGAGAAAAAATAGTGCAGATGCACGCTCATAATATGATGATATTATTCGTGCACACTCATGATCTTACAACTCTATTCTTTTGGTGCATCATTTTCCACAGACCTCGAGCTGCGTGCAAATTTCGCCGCAGATAATCATTTCGTGACGGAATCCGATTTCAGCTAACGTCATAATCTGCTGATGATGCCGAGGAAATGGCTGATGCAGAAAGGTGGGTCCACTTCCGTTTTGACATTACCGCGTGGCCCGATGGGGGGGGGGGGGGGGGGGGGGGGACGGTGCATTGTTCCAGAACATTCACGATAATGCCCTGTAATTTCCACCATGGAATCGTCTTCGCCCGAGAAATTACGCTATTTTTGTTTTGACTGCACTTGAAATGCTTTGTGTGCCATTTTCGTTTTTTGTTGGACGATTTGGCTGGTCCTCTGTCTGTCTGTCTCATTTACGGACAGATTGGAAGAAAATGCCACGTCTAAAATGTTAATCCTTGAATAAAAGCGTTTTGATTTCTGAGCTCTCTCTCTCTCTCTCTGATCGTGTGTTTATGTTCGTGCACGCACGTCCCTATTTGTAAGAAAGAGCGAAGAGGATGTGTGTATGAAAATATGTTGCAATGAGATTATGAAGCCTGTCATATCCCTGGAAGTTTTCGTTATTTCGTGTAAACACTGTGTAACGGATTATTTTTTTCTTAAATCCGTAGGCCTGTGTTACTTTCAACCGGCACTCCATCCGAACCAAAAAAGAAAAAAAAAAAAAAAGCACAACACGAACGCGAATCAAGTTTTTTTTAGAAGAACGCAAACTCGCATTTTCTTTTACTTTTTGATTAACTCAATAATATTAGTAAATATATAATCAAAGAAAGAAAATAAGTGTTCATTTCCCAACTCAATCAAAAAAAAAAAAAGAACTTTTCTTTTTTTGAAGTTGACCCATCACACGGCAGCATTGGGGAGGGGGGGGGGAGGTGGTGGGGTCGGGGGTGGAGGTGGTGGGGGGGGGGTAGGGGGGGGGGGGGGGGGTGGGAGGAGCTTTGGTCTATTTCCTGTCTGACGCCTCACACTCACTACACGGCCTGGATCATGGAGCGAGCGGGTCGACCCGGCGGCCGACTGTTCAGCCTGGATGATGATGATGATGATGAAGAAGATACAGTACTGGTGGTACTGATACTGGTACTGGTGGTACTGATACTGGTGGTACTGATACTGGTACTGGTGGTACTGATGCTGGTACTGGTGGTACTGATACTGGTACTGGTGGTACTGGTACTGGTGGTACTGATACTGGTACTGATATTGGTGGTACTGATACTGGTACTGGTGGTACTGGTGGTACTGGTACTGGTACCGGTGGTACTGATACTGGTACTGGTACCGATATTGGTGGTACTGATACTGGTACCGGTGGTACTGATACTGGTACTGGTGGTACTGATACCGATATTGATTGTAC
The DNA here is from genome assembly GCF_041734735.1 of Babylonia areolata. Taxonomy (NCBI): domain Eukaryota; kingdom Metazoa; phylum Mollusca; class Gastropoda; order Neogastropoda; family Buccinidae; genus Babylonia; species Babylonia areolata. The sequence continues at coordinate 23,900,865 of NC_134901.1, forward strand.
TGATACTGGTACTGGTTGTACTGGTTGTACTGGTACTGGTACCGGTGGTACTGATACTGGTACTGGTGGTACTGGTACCGGTGGTACTGGTACTGGTACCGGTGGTACTGGTACCGATATTGGTGGTACTGATACTGGTACTGGTGGTACTGGTACCGATATTGGTGGTACTGATACTGGTACTGGTGGTACTGGTACTGATACTGGTACCGGTGGTACTGATACTGGTACTGATACTGGTACTGGTGGTACTGGTACTGGTACCGGTGGTACTGATACTGGTACTGGTGGTACTGGTACTGGTACCGGTGGTACTGATACCGATATTGGTGGTACTGATACTGGTACTGGTGGTACTGGTACTGGTACCGGTGGTACTGATACTGGTACTGGTGGTACTGCTACCGATATTGGTGGGAGGAGCTTTGGTCTATTTCCTGTCTGACGCCTCACACTCACTACACGGCCTGGATCATGGAGCGAGCGGTTTAACGTCTCATCGGAATGACTTGTGTCTGTCTGTCTCCACCACCAACACCACACGTGTTCAGTGCAGGGGAGAAAATTCTGGCGAGTTATGTGTCCATTCTGTAATTTAGGGAACACTCTGTGTGTGCTTGCATGTGTGTTGGGGTGCAGGTGAGTGTGTCAATGTGTGTGTGCGTGCGTGTGTGCGTGCGTGTGTGCACACGTGTGTATGTATATATATATATATATATATATATATATATGTGTGTGTGTGTGTGTGTGTGTGTGTGTGTGTGTGTGTGTGTGTGTAAGCGCATGTGCGTGGCTCTTTGTACATTATGCAAGTGAGTCGGCGTGTGTGTGTGTGTGTGTGTGTGTGTTTTAAATTTTTTTTTTTTATTTTTAAAGAAAGAATCAACGCCCCATTCAGTGATCCCCTTTCACCGGCAGTTTCTTTCAGCACACGCCTCCTCCACGTGCCTTCTTCCCTGGAGATAAACATTAGCACGTGAAATCCGATTTCACTTTTCCTCATCACCTGCTAATGCAAAGGAAATGGCTGCCGCCAGAAACTGGACCTCAATGCAAGACCTTATGGGAAGGGATTTTTTTTATTTATTTTTTTTTTACCTTTGAATAAAACTTCCGTCCGTGAACCTTCGCCAACATGATGTTAGTGTTTTTTTTGTTTGTTTTTGTTAGGGATGAAAAAAAAAAACCCCGTGTAATGTCATTTCTGAACTAGTTCAACGATTATTACCAAAAGATAACAATCATATTATTGTGTGTGTATTGTTTCTTGTGGTTACTGTGTTCATATGTAAGGTTTTGAATATGATGATGTTTTTTTGTAATGTTGTTGACCATAACAGAGAGGATATATATTAATACTTTACCTTGAATCTTGCTTGTTTCGACTCCAACCCAAGCAATGTGTATATGGGGTAAAAACCACACACACACACACACACACACACACACACACACACACACACGCATGTAAGTGCCAATCCATTAGAA
>NC_134901.1:23912352-23919852 GCF_041734735.1 Babylonia areolata
CGCATCGTGCATTGTAAAATGACATTCGTTCAGATAACAGAGAGAGAGAGAGAGAGAGAGAGAGAGAGAGAGAGAGAGAGAGAGAGAGAGAGAGAGAGAGAGAGAGAGAGATCGCTTGCTCTTGCATATGTCCACGAGTCCAGCATGTGCATAATGATAAATTCTACGTGCACATGGCGGTGCAAGTGATCCAACCAACGAACGCATGGGCGTCAGAATATATCCACGTTCATTTATTCAATTGTCTCATAATTGGGGGGGCCTCTTTCTCCATGCTTCGGCCATGTCCTTGCTTTCTGTCAATGCTGGAATTTCATTAGGATTTGAAATCCGATGCTGAAAACAGAAAAGGCCGCAGCCAACACCTTTGCGAAACTGTACCGAGAGGAGAGTGCGATCCACATGTCCAGACAGCGCATCAAGCAGGTACGAGAGGAAACCACAAAACTTATGACATCGGACCCACCATGGCATAGATGACAGCTGTACGAGCGAACCACTAACCATGAAGGAGCTGAAACAAGGCATCCGCAAGCTGAAGCCCAAGAAAGCTCCGGGGCCTGATGGTGTCACTGGCGACATGCTGAAGCACCTGGGACCAGTATCCAGAACAGTGCTGCTTCAGATCTTCAATTACAGCTGGACAGCAGGAGTTGTGCCTTCCATCTGGAAAGAGGCAGAGATCATCCCGATCCCAAAGAAGGGAAAGAACAAGAAGGACCCCCACAGCTACAGACCAATCAGCCTTCTGAGCTGTGTCGGCAAGCTGCTGGAAAGGATGGTCAACCGCCGCCTCACCTTCCTCCTGGAAACACAGAACATCCTTTCACCTACCCAGACAGGCTACAGAAAATTCCGAAACACAGAAGATCAACTAGCCCTCCTTGTCCAGGACATCGAAAACTCTTTTCAGGAGAAGAAGAAGACACTGGCCGTGTTTTTTGACCTGTCGAGAGCGTTTGACAAAGTGTGGAAGGAGGGCCTCATCCTGAAACTTCTCCAAGCCGGCGTACGTAGCAAGATGTACATGTGGATCCAACACTACCTCTTCGGCAGGACCGCAAGGGTCAAACTAGACGGCTTCCACAGCAGAAAGGTCAAGCTACGTGAGGGTGTCCCCCAGGGAGGAGTGCTTTCTCCAACATTGTTCCTGTTGTATATCAACGACATCAGAGACAACATCACGAAGCACGTCTCCAACAGTCTGCACGCAGACGACCTGGCAGTATGGACATCCGCTGAACACACCAGCACGGCCTCCTACCGGCTTCAGGAAGTCGTCAGCAATATCGCTACATGGACAGAAGACTGGGGTCTTGAGCTCAACACCACAAAAACCAACGCAACACTTTTCTCTCTCTCCACCGCCAACGAGCAAGTCAAGCTGAAGCTCCAGGGACAGGTCTTGCCCCAGACGGATATACCAACATTCCTTGGTGTCAGGTTGGACACCCGCCTGACCTGGAGGCCCCAGATTGAGGAGATGGAGAGGAGAGGCATCCGCAAGCTAGCCCTGCTGAAGAAGCTGGCCGGGACGATTTGGGGAGCAGACAGCAGGCTTCTCGCCAGGGTCTACATGGGAGCAGTCAGATCCACCATGGAGTACGCCTCAACCTCGTGGGGCACAGCCTCCAAGACCAACAAGAGCCGGCTCGACAAAGTCCAAAATATGGGACTACGCCTCATACTTGGAGCCATGAGGTCCACGCCGATCCTTGACATGGAGAAAACTGCTAACGTTGAGACCCTGGAGAGAAGACGCAACCTGAAAGTCCTGATGCAGGGAGAGAAGCTCAGAAGACTGCCCTCACATCACCTACACCACAGACTGGAGCAGCCCACCAAGAACCGTCTCAAACGTCAGAGCCTCAATCACCAGTATAAAGCACTCAGAGCACAGCACAGCGATGTTCTGGCGGCAAAAGGGGAGTCTTGCACTGACCTTGCCTTGCCTGACTGGAGGCTTGACCAAGAGATAGAGGCCACCATCAGCCTCAGAGTTCCTGGCATCACCACCAAAGACCAGCAACCAGCTACTCTCAAGATCCTGACTCTGGCCATGATAGAGGAGTCCTACCCAGTCAGCTCCTGGACCCATGTATACACGGACGGATCAGCAGAGAAAGCCACACACAACGGAGGCAGTGGTGTCTACGCCAGATTTCCCGATGGAGAGCACAGCAGCATCGCACTCCCTGGAGGAAAGCTCTGCTCCAATTTCAGAGCTGAAGTCCTGGCCATCAAAACAGCAGCAGAATTCCTCTCCTCCTGTGGAAAGCCCCTTGGCAGCATCTCCATCTTCACTGACTCCATGTCCACACTCCAGGCCCTTGACTCCCCTGATCCTGGTCCACTGATCCAGTCCCTTAAGGCCTCCCTCACAACCCTTACCCAAACAGCCCCAACGACCCTCCAGTGGGTGCCTGCACATGTAGGCCTCCAAGGCAACGAGCGTGCAGACCACCTCGCTAAGGAAGGAAGCCAGCTCACACAGCCAACCATTCCTGCCACATATGAGGAAGCAAAAGCTCTCCTCCGCAGCAGATTCCGAAGAGGCTGGGTCACCCTGAACGGAGGCTACCAGGCACACCAAGATCCCATCAGGACACTGGAGAGAAGACACCAGACTACCATCTACCGCCTTCGCACAGGACACTGCGGCCTCCGAGCACACCTGAAGAGGATTGGAGTGGCGGCCACATCCCTATGTGATTACGGCCAGGCTGACCAGACCCCGTCCCATATTCTCCAAGACTGCCCCCTGTATGAGAAGATGCGGAAGCAGTCCTGGCCTGGGGGTACTGACCTCAACACCAAGCTCTGGGGGACGGCAGCCGATCTTCACCGGACGTCCGAGTTTGTGGCATCCCTCGGACTTCGACCCTGACTGCGTAGCTGTCGAACGCAAAGAAGAAGAAGAAGGAGAAATCCGATGATGACGGGCGCAGTAACCGAATGGTTAAACCGTTGGACTTTCAATCTGAGGGTCCGGGGTTCGAATCTTGGTAACGCCGCATGTTGGGTGGAGGGTGGAGATGTTTACGATCTCCCAGGTCAACATATATGCAGACCAGCTAATGCCTGACCCCCCTTTGTGTGTATACGCAAACAGAAGATCAAAATACGCATGTTAAAGTTCCTGTAATCCATGTCAGCGTTCGGTGGGTTATGGAGACAAGAACATACCCAACATGCACCCCCCCGAAAACGGAGTATGGCTTCCTACATGGCTGGGTAAAAACGGTCCTAAAAGCCCACTCGTGTACATTCGAGTGAACGTGGGAGTTGCAGCCCACAAACGAAGAAGGAGAAGAAGAAGGAGAAGAAGAAGGAGAAGAAATCCAATTTCAGTCAACGTCTTCACCTGCGTCATGTGAAGGACACGACAGCTGCCCGGTGTGACGCCCCAGAGTGACCCCACCCTCAAACTGACTCCATGGAGTTTTTTTTTGGGGGGAGGGGTGGGGGTGCGGGGGTGGGGGTGGGGGGCTGAAATGATTCCAGCGTGGAGTTAGCCTGGGGCTACCCCCTTGCCCTGTAGTGACTCCACTGCCTTAGATTAAAAGCAACTGTAAAACCAATCAGGAAGCATACCTCACTTTTTTTTGTTGCCCCATCATCTGCACCGTTTCAGTAGCATTACTCTCACGCCGCTCATTTAGATTCCTCCATAAAAAGCATACCTCACTATGTGGAGTGATGGCCTAGAGGTAACGCGTCCGCCCAGGGAAGCGAGAGAATCTGAGCGCGCTGTTTCGAATCATGGCTCAGCCGCCGATATTTTCTCCACCTCCTCTAGACCTTGAGTGGTGGTCTGGACGCTAGTCATTCGGATGAGACGATAAACCGAGGTACCGTGTGCAGCATGCACTTAGCGCACGTAAAAGAATCCACGGTAACAAAAGGGTTGTTCCTGGCAAAATTCTGTAGAAAAATCCACTTCGATGGGAAAAACAAATAAAACTGCGCGCAGGAAAAAATACACACACACACACACACACACACACACACACACACACACACACACACACACACACACACACACACACACACACACACACACAAAGGGTGGCGCTGTAGTGTAACGACGCGCTCTCCCTTGAGAGAGCAGCCCGAATTTCACACAGAGAAATATGTTGTGATAAAAAGAAAATACAAATACAAAATACAGTTAAAAGAAATAAAATGTTCATACTCCTAAAAATTTATATAGCGAGTTGTCCCTGGCAAAATTCTACAGACCTTCATGAGATCCCACGAGATCCCATGAGGTTCGAGATCCCGAGGGTTGATTCCAACATGCTGATGCTGCAAGTGTGACTGTCAGTCTTCGGTGTCGACAGATTGTATGGCGACTGTCGCTGAAGGGACGCGATTCGATAGCTACTTACTGTCAGTCTTTGGTGTCGACAGGTTGTATGGCGACTGTCGTTGAAGGGACGCGATTCGATAGCTACTTACTGTCAGTCTTCGGTGTCGACAGATTGTATGGCGACTGTCGTTGAAGGGACGCGATTCGATAGCTACTTACTGTCAGTCTTTGGTGTCGACAGATTGTATGGCGACTGTCGCTGAATGGGACGCGATGCGATGGCTGGCGACTTACTGTCAGTCTTTGGTGTCGACAGATTGTATGGCAATTGTCGCTGAATGGGACGCGATGCGATGGCTGGCGACTTACTGTCAGTCTTTGGTGTCGACAGATTGTATGGCAATTGTCGCTGAATGGGACGCGATGCGATAGCTACTTACTGCCAGTCTTTGGTGTCGACAGATTGTATGGCGACTGTCGTTGAAGGGACGCGATGCGATAGCTGGCGACTTTTTTTTCCAGAGTGGGAAGACTTGTTTGGTCTGGTTCCATGACAAAGAAAATCGTTGTGGTCACTCGGGGACTTGGAAGCTTGTGTCCTGCTTTTGGGTTACACAGAACATGAAACTGATTGATGTTGAGGAATAATATGATAATAATAATGGTATTTATATAGCGCTGAATCTTGTGCATAGACAAATCAAAGCGCTTTCGCACCAGTCATTAACACGCATGCATAACTCTAAAACTGGAGAAACTGAAGACAAGGAAGAGGCAGGGAAAGGAGACTATTTTGGGAAGAGATTGGTTTTAAGGCCAGACTTGAAAGAGCTGAGTGTGGAGACTTGACGAAGCGAAAGAGGAAGTTCATTCCAATTGCAAGGTCCAGAGACAGAGAAAGAACGGCGGCCAACAGTCGAGAGTTTGAATCTGGGTATGCGTAAACAGAGTAGATCCGAAGCTGATAGTAGTGAGCGAGATGGAGTGTAGAGGTGAAGACAGCCACAGAGATAGGAAGGGCTGATTTGTGAATACATTTATAACATAGAGTGCTGATCTTGTACTTTAATCTGTGTGAGACAGGGAGCCAGTGGAGATGTTGCGAAAGAGGAGTGATGTGCTCAGATCTTTTTCTTTCTGAGGAAAGGAGTGGGGCTCACGCGTGTGGGCATGATGTCAAGTGGAGTGTTGGTCTTGCCCCACACGACAACAGCTAGGACACAGCGAGGACGCCCCTCGGACCGCCAGCCAGGACTGCTGCCCCCACAGGACAACGGGACCAACGCCTCGACCACACCACCCTTCCCGGAGAAAGACTATACACGAAACTCTTAATCGGCGACAGAGAGCAGTGCCCTTGCAGAACAGGCAGCCAGACACCAGAACATCCGCTGCAGTCCTGCCCGCTCCACCAGGCGCTCCGAGAGAAAACCTGGCCCGACCCAATCCCAGCGGATCGGAAGCTCTATGGAGGACTGGAGGACCTGCGAAGTATTGCCGCTTTCGTCGAGGAGACGGGGGAATCCATCTGACGAATGACGAACGAGACAACAGCAGCGGAGAAAGACCACAGCCACGAACAAGTTGACATTGAGAGCAGATCACCAATCGCTCACCCCCCTGGGGTCTGCCCTGGGGGTCCTCAGGGTTTTTTTTCTCCTTTTTAGTTCCCAGGGTCACCTCACCTCATGCTCTTTCATGATGGTGAGCTCTTCTCTTCTCCTTTTTGTAAATTTTGGTTTTATATTATCATCTGCCTTGATCGCTCATTCAACTCACCACTACTGCGTACAGGTAACGCGATCCTCCTAGGAAGCGACAGAATCTGAGCGCACTGGTTCGAATTCCATACTTGCCGATATTTCCTCCCCCACCACTAGACCTTGAGTGGTGGTCTGGACGCCAGTCATTCGTACTGTATTTGCCGTTTGGTGTTGAGCGAAGAGCCACTGTCGGAACAAGTACGTCTGGTTGCATTGAAAGGATGGAAGGTACGGAATACGAAAGATAGAAAAAAGTAAATTGTTTCGTGTTCTTAACCTTCCTTCTTTTTTTTTTATCAGTATTTTATTTATTTATTTATTTATTTTGCTGTTTGCGTGTTTGTTTGCTTAATTCTTCTTTTTCTTTCTTTCTTTCCCTTTCTTTCTTTCTTGCTTACTTTTCATTCTTTTCCCTTTCTTCCCCCTCTCTAAACTCTTTTCTATTCTACAAACAAAATGAGTGAGGACCCGTCACCGACTCATTCTTGTTCTTTCCAGTGTTTCTTTTCTCAACCCCTATGAAAAGAAAAGAAAAATCAAGTTTTCCAAGTAATTTTCAAAATGTCACAAGAGTTGTTTTACATGCTATCATTTTCTGTTACTACCCTGCTCTTCAAATAGTTTGTAAAGTTCTACAGCATTTTTTTTCTTTTTGTTTTGTATTTCGTTTATTTCTTTTTCCATCCTTTACTATGTTTAAATCATTTTTGTCTTTTTTGGGGGGTGGGCGACGGGAATGGGGGGGGGAGGGGGGGGGGGGGGGGGTCATTTCTCCTTTTTTTTTTCCCCTTTCCCTCAAAACAATGAGCAACTGGATGAAGGAGAAAAAGAAAGAAAGATAAGATACAGTTTGTGGTTGATTTTCGATTTTCCATTGTTGTTTGTTTCCTTTTATAATTTTTTTTTCCATCTATCAGATAGGAGATGAGCAACGAGCTCCTCAATTTAACAAGACAGATCCTTGATTCTTTCTTCTCCATTTCGTTCTTCCTTCCTTTCTATTTTCTTCTTCTTCTTTTCTTTAAAAAAAATTTTGGCAAGATGACGAGCAGGGAATTTATGTCTTTTGCCAAAACCGGGTAACTGAAAATTTTAACATCGTGTCGTTTTTGTTTTTAATTATTTATTTGTTTGTTTGTTTATTAAGTATTATTATTATTATTATTATTATTATTATTATGAAGACGATGATGATGATGAAAAAACGATGACGATGATGATGCATTTTTGTGTTCCTTTTTCTCTTCTTTCTGTCTCTTTTTCATTCATTGTCCCCCCCCCCTCCCCTCCGGCCCCACGACCTCCCATCGTAGATCTCTTTTACTGAGCAATGGACTTCTGCCATTATTTCAGTCAGTGACTTAGTCCTATCAAGGTACTTACAGACGTTGACATATGCAAATAGAGACACCCCCCCCCCCTCTC
>NC_134901.1:23932352-23972352 GCF_041734735.1 Babylonia areolata
CCAATTACATGCTTTGATTTGTACGACAATAAAGAATGGGAAACAATAGACTGGAGTAATTATTAGGAAGAATGTCATTCCAATCACTTTACTGTCTCCTTTCAAAGTAAGATTGGTGGGTGGTGGTGGGGGTGGGGGGTGGAGGAGGTGTACTGTACATATTTCCAAGGAAAGAGAGTGTATATTGATTTGGCACCCCCCCCGCAAAAAAAAAAAAAAAAAAAAAAAAAAATCCAATCGTCTGTATTAGTCAGTGCAACAATCAAGAATGTAGAATAGAAAGGGCCAAAGTAATCTTAAAGACGAAATACATTCCAGTAAATTGTTCTGTTTTCTTTGAAAAGGGTGGGGAAGGAACGTCTGTATCAGTTTGGCACCTTTCGTGGAGAGAAGAGAGGAAAAACAACAACAACAACATTCTAATCACCTGCGTTCATCAGGGCAACAATCGAAGATTTATAAATGGAAGGGAAGAAGGCTAGGTCCAGAGAGTTACGAGTGCGTGTGAGAATGAATGCAAAGTGAGAGAGATGACAAGCATGAGAAAAAAACAAAAACAAAACAACAACAACAACCAAACCAAACCAAACCAAAACAACAAACAAAACACCATCCCTAAAATCCCACCATGTTATGTAACTTGTTTTTTCTCTTGTCAAATACAACCCCCTCCCCCCCTCCGCCCCCCAATCCTACCACCACCAAATAATTATGCTTGCACACTTTAGGAATTTGTACTTTATTTGTCCTTTTTTTTTTTTTTTTTGGTTTTTTATTGTCTGTCTGGAAAGAATACGCTGCTGTTTTGAAGGTATAGAGAGCAAGAAAAAAAAAAATTCAATATATGTTGCATAGTGGAAGAACCCCACCCCCCACCCCCCAAAAAAGAACAGAGAATAGCCAAGTGATGGACTTGACGTGCAATTCTCCGTGCCGTGAATTAGGGTCTGTTTTGACGGCGCCGTCTCTGGGCCCTGCCCTGTAAAACCCTCTCCCCTCGCCTTGTACGACTGTAATGGATCCTGATCGATCCTGGCCATGTAATAAGGGCGAAGACGCGCCATAAATCCACACTTGCCATTCATCGTCTCAGTCTCAACCCCCCCCCCCCCCCCCCCCGTCTCACCAACTCCTTCCCCCACCCCCCACCCTCCCCACCACCGGTCCCCCAACCCCACGACACACAACAGGGAAAGACGGATAAAGGGAGAGCACTGAGCTTTCATGCCGGCACTGGGGAAGGCGACAGATGTGACGAAAGCACTAGGTTATGACGCATGGTGTACGTGCATATTGGGACGTCACATGCGAAATGACTCAAGGCTGGGTGGTTATACACTGACCGCAGTGAAGAAAGGAAAGCAGTTGGAAAAAAAAAAAAAAAAAAGAAAAAAAAAAAAAAAAAGGAAAAGGAATGCGGAAACACAGGTTCTGAAGCGAACGAAACTGGATGATGATATGTGTGTGTGTGTGTGTGTGTGTGTGTGAGGTGGGAGGCAGGCAGGCAGGCAGGCAGGCAGACAGACAGACAGACAGGCACACACACACACACACACACACACACACACACACACACACACACAGAAAGAGAGAAAGAGAGAGAGAGAGGGAGTAAGAGGGAGGGAGGGAGGGAGAGACAGACAGACAGAGAGAGACAGAGACAGAGACAGACAGAGAGAGAGAAGGAATCAATTAGAATTCCGAATCTTTGGTTAATTAAAGTAAAAAAGGAAAATCAGCTCCAGGCAAGACAAATGATGGCTTCAATGGCCTCTTCACGTGAATGTGTACGTGACAAAGGATCACACTTCTTTTTTTTACGTGAAATTTCACATTTGGGGTTCAACTCCATCTTGTTTATTGGAACGTAAGGAATCCAGTTCAAAATAAATGCAGTAAAACCGCAGCAGTTTCAGTTTCAGTTTCAATGTGTCAAAGCGTCCGGACTGATCCATCTGCTTAAAAAAGAAGGAAACGGACAGAAGAAGAAGAAGAAGAAGAAGAAGAAGAAGAGAAAGAAGAAGAAGAAGGAGGAAAACAGAAAGAAGAAGAAGGAAAACAGAAAGAAGAAGAAAAGAAGAAGAAAGAAAGAAAGAAAGAAAGAAAGAAAGAAAGAAAAACAGAACAGATGTCTGATGTATGACAAAACCCTATCGCACTAAACCGCAGCATCATTTTCACAAGGATGATGCACTGTCTCCTTTGTTTTTGTATACAACCAGGAAAGGAATATGAATGAATCTTTATTGCTGAAGAGCAGAAAGATTTTTTTTATATTTTTTATCACCTACCTGCTCTGACTGAAAAACTGTTGTGAATTTTAAGGAAAAATTATAGACGACATTGTCTCCCTTCTGATGGTGAAAGTTATTTTGTGATGTATTTTGTATTGCGGAAGCCCAGAGATATAAGGGACTATATCTGTCTGTCTGTGTCTGTCTGTCTGTCTCTCTCTCTCACACACACACACACACACACACACACACACCCTTCACGCAAAACGACGATCTCTCATGAACGGCGGAAGCAGCGAAAAACAGGAAACGCTTCCAGTCACCCTCATCCGGGCACTGCCCTCCCGCTCCCTAGACAGATGGCGCCAACGTCACGTACACGTCACGGGCGCAGCAACCCAGTGGTTAAAGCGTTGTACTTTCAACCTGAAGGTCCCGGGTTCGAATCTCGGTAACGGTGCCTGGTGGGTAAAGGGTTAACATTATGTGCAGACCTGTTAGTGCCTGAACCCCTTCCGTGTCCATACACACGCAGAAGATAAAGATACGCACGTTAAAGATCCTGCAGTTCAGGTCTGCGTTCGATGGGTTATGGAAACAAGAACATACCCAGCATGCACTTCTCTTGAAAACAGAGTATGGCTACCTACACGGCGGGGTACATGAACAAAACGTTCATACTCGTAAAATGTTACATGTCTGTATATGAGCGTGCATGTGTGCGTGACTAAAACCTGATTGAATGACACAGGAAACGAATGATGAGCGCCCAAATGGCAGCTGTCTGTGGGCTCTTCCCTGGTAGCTAGCACGTTGTACAAATGATTACGTGTTTGTAAAACGCTTAGACCTTGGTCTCCGACTGATGAAAGGCATAATATGAAGCACTCATATCATCATCTTCATCTGTTCGAGATGCCTGGCCCTAAAGAACAGAGTAGCTCGAGGGATACGAGGCAAAGCACTTTGCACTCACACACAAAAAAAACTGCGCGTTCTTGAATCACGGGCGTTTTCCGTTGAGGACATTGGTCATGCTACGGACATGCCAAAAAACATACGCGTAGTCATTATTATTAGTCACTCACTCAGGCCTGACTAAGCGCGTTGGGTTACGCTACTGGTCAGGCATCTGCTTGGCAGATGTGGTGTAGCGTATATGGTTTTGTCCGAACGCAGTGACGCCTCCTTGAGCTACTGAAACTGAAACTGAGTCACTCACTTCGCTTCCATTTGCAAAGAGGATTCGAATGTCGGCGGATGAGGAAAACAACCACGTGTCGTATTTCGCGAAGCAAAACAAAAGTTCAGGAGAGACTGCGTCAACTAAAATTACCATGCTGGGAGCACAGGAGGCTCCGTGGAGACATTATTGAGGTACACAAATACTTGCATGAGTTTTACTAAGTCTCTCGACCTAGCTTCCAACTGGCTGTCCACACGTGATCTCAGAGGCAATGCTTTGAAATTAGAGAACCACCAGTGCAGTCTTAATATCAGAGCAAACTACTTCTCTGAAAGAGTTGTTAACACCTGGAATGGTTTACCAGACTCTGTGGTGACGGCACTATCTGTTGACTCTTTTAAAAACCGCCTGGACAGCTATACTGGACTGAGCTACCTTCAGTGTATGTTCCTGCCTGCCAGTTATAACCACCATCTTTGTACTTGCCATTGCCCGCACGTCGCATGCACATAAATAAATAGATCTCGGACGACGAACAGGCCCTTGACAGGGCCTCAACCGTCTAATAGTCAAGTCAAGGTATCGGAACATTCTTAAAAAAAACAACAACACAAAACAAACAAACAAACAAACAAACAACCAACCCCCACCCCCACACACAAACCAACGCAAAAAACAAAAACAAAAAACAAAACAAACGAACGTCTGGTTAAGTTGCTAATCCTGTTCAAAAGGAATACGAAAGTGACGTCACTCTCTTTGTCATACACGCAGGCACACAAGCAGACATTCATGCGCGCATACTCTCTCTCTCTCTCTCTCTCTCTCTCTCTCTCACACACACACACACACACAAATACACACAGACACAGCTCCCTGACAATAACACGCAACAAATCCGTCATAATAACGTGGTGCGGACAACGTTCTCATTTTCGATCGAAGAAGCAATGTTGCATGCGTTCTCCCACTCTGGCGGCTCAAGACACAGCACATCTATCGTGAAGAGCTGTTCTCTGTGTCTCCATGTTCGATTCCACACAGGCTTTAGTAGTTGGGTCTCCAGTGATTGGCTGAACGAAATCAGCCATTCCACGCGGGGCAGAACCATCCTCGTTTCGGTTCCAGTTCCAAACAAACACGCAGAGGAAAGGCTCGTGCACACTGTGTGTCTGTCTGTTCGTCTGTCTGTTCGTCTCACCTCCCCCCACACACACACAAAACTGTACAAGTTCTCAAATGCCCCCCCCCCCACTCCCCATCTCCCCCGCTCCCCAACCCCTCCACACAAAGAAAACTGTAAAAGTTCTCAAATAGTTCATCCCGCCCCCCCCCCCCCCCCCCCCCCACACACACACCCACACAAAGAAAACTGTACAAGTTTCCAGATGGTCCCCTCCCCCCCACACCCACACAAAGAAAACTGCACAATTTTCCAAATGGTCTCACCCCCCCCCCCCACACCCCCACACAAAGAAAACTGTACAAGTTTCCAAATGGTCCCCTCCTCCCCCCCCCCGCACCCCCCACCCCCCCACACACAAAGAAACCTGTACAAGTTTCCAAATGGTCTCCCCCCACCCCCTCACACACACACACACACACACAAAGAAACCTGTACAAGTTTCCAAATGGTCCCCTCCCCCCCCGGCACACCCACCCAAACACACAAAGAAAACTATACAAGTTTCCAAATGGTCCCCCCCCCACACCCACACAAAGAAAACTGTACAAGTTTCCAAATGGTCCCCTCCCCCCCCCCCCCACACACACACACCCACACAAAGAAAACTGTACAAGTTTCCAAATGGTCCCCTCCTCCCCCCTCCGCACCCCCACCCACACACACAAAGAAAACTATACAAGTTTCCAAATGGTCCCCCCGCGCCCCCCCCCCCCCCCACACACACAAAGAAACCTGTACAAGTTTCCAAATGGTCACCTCCTTCTTCCCTTCCCCCCACACCCCCACACAAAGAAAACTGTACACTTTTCCAAATGGTCTCACTCCCCCCCCCCTCACACACACACACACACACACACACAAAGAAAACTGTACAATTTTCCAAATGGTCTCACCCCCCCTCACACCCCCACACAAAGAAAACTGTACAAGTTTCCAAATGGTCCCCTCCTTCTCCCCTCCCCCCACACCCCCACACAAAGAAAACTGTACAATTTTGCAAATGGTCTCACCCACCCACCCACCTCCCACCCACACACACAAAGAAAACTGTACAAGTTTCCAAATCGTCCCCCACCCCCACCCCCTAACAAAGAAAATTGTACAAGTTCTCAGGAGAGAGAGAGAAAGAGGCCCAGATAAAGAGACCAAGAGAGAGAGAGAGAGAGAGAGAGAGAGAGAGAGAGAGATGGATGCAAACAGTGCATGTGGGGCCACCATTGAGGGCGCCAGACTCATTTCCATGAAGGGAGGAGGACAGAGTATCAGAGGACAGGTGGCCGCCACATCAATACGCTCTGCGTGCTGGGCGCTATACGGGGTGGAGGGGTGTGGGTGTGTGTGTGGGTGGGTGGGAAGATGGGGAGGTGGGGGGGTGGGGGTAACAAAGAGCACTCCCCCTTCTCTTTTCTGTCTTTGCCTCAATCGGAAGGGAAAGTGCGCACGAAGATTATTTCATATGTTTTTTTTTGTTTTTTAGATGATTTTTTTCCCCCGTCCCTTTGAAAGCTTTGGAATTTGCCATTACAGATTGTACAAATTTATGTGATGCAGGATGATGACCAAAATGTGTGTTTTAATAATGATCTCTCTCTCTCTCTCTCTCTCTCTCCTTTGTGTGGAGAAGCTGGTGTGTACATAGGTATGATTGAATGTATGTATGGATTGTGTTTATGTATGTATGTATGTATGTATGTATGTATGTATGTATGTGTGTGTGTGTGTGTGTGTGTGTGTGTGTGTGTGTGTGTGTGTGTGTGAGTGTGTGTGGTTCGCAAGTTACAATTTTAGTGTGTACAATTATGTAACATCAATGTAGAATATTATGTATAAAACCATGTGTTTTGTAAAGCACCCAGCGCAGATTTCTGCGTACCGTGCTAAATACGTTATTATTCTCACATTCTGGGGGTTTTGAGATCGGCTCTTAAGCTCCTGCAGTTTTTATGAACATCCTTCTGAGGTTGTAAGTTTTCGTAATATCGTTTTGGTTTTCCCAGTTGGACAAGAGTGTGTAGAAAGTGTGTTTATTGGTTTGTTTGACACTACACGACTATATCAAACTTTTGAAGGTGGGTGTCTTTTTTTAGGCTCATCAATGAAAGTGGAAGGTTTGCTTAGCGTATTAACCACAGGGCCCAACGCGCAGTCACCTTTGTAGGGAGAAGAGACAAGAAATGTCAAACTGAACGAACTGTATGACTGATAAAGTGTTCATTACATTGACATGGATACTTACATTCGCCTGCCTCTGTCAGAGACCACGTTCTAAGCGCTTTACGAACACCAAGTCATTTGCACAACATGCTGCCTACCTTGGTGGAACCGACAGAGAGCTTGCCTTCAGACGCTCATTATTCGTTTCTCGTTGCCGTTCAAAGTCAGGCTTCAGTCACACACACACACACACACACGCACACACACACACACACACACACACACACACACACACACGCACACAAAGAGACAGAGACATATCTTGTTTGGGAGAGTCAGTTCGTCTAGCGTGTAGACCAACTTTGTCGCCGGATGTCGACACATACACACGCGCGTATGTGCGTGTATTAATGTGGATTTTACAACGCACCATTTCCAGGACAATTTCATCGCCAAGGGCTCTTTTACGTGCGCTAAGCGCATGTTACACACTAGACCCGAATTTATCGTCTCATCCAAATGACTAGCGTCCAGACAACCACTGATAACCTAGTGGAAGGGGAGGGTGGGTGTTAGAGAGAGAAAAAAATCTGCCGAATGTGTGATTCGCACCCGCACGCTCAGATTCTTTAGCTTTGAAGGCGGGTGCGTTACCAACTTGGCCACCACTGTCTGACCGGTCATTTGACCGTCTGATCGGATCCTGACCTGCTGTCTGGGCACTTTGAGATGCACAGTAAGTGTGTGTTTGAGTTTGAGTCGCCTGTGACTGCCGGGTCGGTGGACGGACTTGGAAGGAGGCCACGAGAGCTTCGTGACTCGTGACTGATAATCCGATTGGTTTGAAAGCTGGCGGCGGTTTGATGTCGATTCGGTTCCTGGCATGTGATCAGGCATGTCCGCATACTACAGAATAAGGAAGGAGAACATTGAACAAAGTTTACGTTTCATTTTTTTTTGTCAGAAGCTACCAGCAAGCTGGGTGAATTGTCAGTGTTCTGTCAGAAGGTACCAGCAAACTGGGTGAATTTTCAGTGTTCTGTCAGAAGGTACCAACAAACTGGGTAGACTGTCAGTGTTCTGTCAGAAGGTACCAGCACACTGGGTGAATTTTCAGTGTTCTGTCAGAAGCTACTAGCAAACTGGGTGAATTGTCACTGTTCTGTCAGAAGGTACCAACAAACTGGGTGGACTGTCAGTATTCTGTCAGAAGGTACCAGCAAACTGGGTGGACTGTCAGTGTTCTGTCAGAAGGTACCAGCAAACTGGGTGGACTGTCAGTATTCTGTCAGAAGGTACCAGCAAACTGGGTGGACTGTCAGTATTGTGTCAGAAGGTACCAGCAAACTGGGTGGACTGTCAGTATTCTGTCAGAAGGTACCAGCAAACTGGATGAATTGTCAGTGTTCTGTCAGAAGGTACCAGCAAACTGGGTGGACTGTCAGTATTGTGTCAGAAGGTAGCAGCAAACTGGGTGAATTGTTAGTGTTCTGTCAGAAGGTACCAGCCAACTGGATGGACTGTCAGTATTGTGTCAGAAGGTACCAGCAAACTGGATGAATTGTCAGTGTTCTGTCAGAAGGTACCAGCAAACTGGGTGGACTGTCAGTGTTCTGTCAGAAGGTACCAGCAAAATGGGTGGACTGTCAGTGTTCTAACAGGAGCTACCAGCAAACTGGGTGGGCTGTCAGTGTTCTACTGTCAGTGTTCTAACAGAAGCTATCAGCTTCTTCTTCTTCTGCGTTCGTGGGCTGCAACTCCCACGTTCACTCGTATATACGCGAGTGGGCTTTTACGTGTATGACCGATTTTAACCCGCCATACTCCGCTTTCGGGGGTGTGCATGCTGGGTATGTTCTTGTTTCCATAACCCACCGAACGCTGACATGGATTACAGGATCTTTAACGTGCGTACTTGATCTCCTGCTTGCGTATACACACGAAGGGGGTTCAGGCACTGGCAGGTCTGCACATAAGTTGACCTGGGAGATCGTAAAAATCTCCACCCTTTACCCACCAGGCGCCGTCACCGTGATTCGAACCCGGGACCTTCAGATTGAAAGTCCAACGCTTTAACCATTCGGCTATTGCGCCCGTCGAAGCTACCAACAAAATGGGTGGACTGTCAGTGTTCTAACAGGAGCTACCAGCAAACTGGGTAGGCTGTCAGTGTTCTACTGTCGGTGTTCTAACAGGAGCTACCAGCAAAATGGGTGGACTGTCGGTGTTTTAACAGAAGCTACCAGCAAAATGGGTGGACTGTCAGTGTTCTGTCAGAAGGTACCGGCAAACTGGGTGGACTGTCAGTACTTGTTATATTGAACGCACTGTTTTGTTGTGGGAAGTGGACTGACATGCACAACCAGAGTTACCACTTACACCAGTGGCCATCAGTGTTTAAACAAAGTGGTTTCTCCAACTCCTCATGGATTAGCTTTTTTTTTCTTCTCTCAAACACTGTACACAGGCCGCTCGTCTCAAATACCCCGCCCACCCAACCACTCCCAGTCAATGAATGCAAATTCAGTCAGACAGGGGGGGTGAACGTCCATCTGATTGGTCAATACAAGGCAATAGTCAGAGTGTGGCGGGCCGGTATTGGTCGAGGGGAGGACCTCTGTTAACCACACAGCTGGAACGGAATGGACGGGCATACGTCAAGAGAAAAGGTCATTCCTTTTTCCTGCTCGGGGGCAGTGCTGTGCCTATTGACAGAGATGTTGACCCGGTAGATTGATGAGTCTGATCAATTGCCACTCACCCCTAAAGGCTATCGATCGCCAGCATTTGACGCACACGATCTTAATGTTTCTTAAAAGACTAGCATAAGGTTATCGTGTTCTTTTTTTGTTTGTTTTGTTTTGTCGTTGCTATTGATGTTGGCTTTATTTTCCTGTTGTGCAAAATGAAATAGGTTACATAGTTGCTTCAGTTCCAATGAAAACAACAAATAACAAATACTACCAGGGGGAAATATAAGAAAGCTTGAAATAAATGAACATCTTTGTATTAATGCTGCTGATTCCAGTGCAAGTAACACACCCTCTCGAGGTTTCTATGAATTCATTTAAATCATCCTATTTTTCCCATTTGAGAGAATTCAATTTTTAATTTGGGATTTTAAACGACAGTGGACTTTTTTTGTTGTTGTAATTATTACTAGTATTATTTCTTATTATGCATCATTTAAACTATAAATCAGGAAAACGACAACACATCATTCTTTTTATACATAAAAAAACAACAGAAAAAAGTCATATGCACTGCATAAAAAAAAAATAAAATAATAAATGAAAGGAAAACAAAATAAAAATTAAAAGAACAAACGTTACATTAAACGACATGGAACTTAGACCCCCAACAGTACCCATGTTACACCCCTGTGGATTATTTCATTGCTCATATCATTCCGTACCATTTTATTCGTAGCTTATGGCCGGCATATGAACATACTTCCAGTCGAGAAACAAGTTTTCTTCAACAGCCAAGGTAGAGAACTGTCATTTTCTTCCGGCGTCCTGTCTCAATAATTGAATAAACGTGCCGATTACATAGTGCAACTTATTTCTAAAATTTTTTTCTTAACTTTCTTAGAATGAAATGTTACGATAAAATACCAAATGCGAGCATAAACAGTGTCGTTCAGGATTTTTGATGCAGTTCATCCCGTTGAAGTACCTGTTGTATGTTTTTATTTTATTTATTTAATTTTTCATAATTATACATATATATATATAATTTTTATGATAGATTTTTGTATTGTTTAGATATGTCGACGCACTTCATACAGTTGGAACACGTATTGTGTATTTTAACAAAGTTTTTCCTTTCTTCACTATTTATATTTGTATTTCTTTTTATCACAACAGATTTCTATGTGTGAAATTCGGGCTGCTCTCCCCAGTGAGAGCGCGTCGCTATACTACAGCGCCACCCAATTTCTTTTTTGGTATTTTTTCCTGCGTGCAGTTTTATTTGTTTTTTCCTATCAAAGTGGATTTTTCTACAGAATTTTACCAGGAACAACCCTTTTGTTGCCGTTGGTTCTTTTACGTGCGCTAAGTGCATGCTGCACACGGGACCTCGGTTTATCGTCTCATCCGAATGACTAGCGTCCATACCACCACTCAATGTCTAGTGGAGGGGGAGAAAATATTTGCGGCTGAGCAGTGATTCGAACCAGCGCGCTCAGGTTCTCTCGCTTCCTAAGCGGACGCGTTACCTCTTGGCATTCACTCCACAGCACAGTTTGATCAAAACAAGTTCAGTTTTTCAATTTGAAATTTCAGATAGAATGGAACTAGCACCCCAACAGTATACCCATGTTACATTCCTGTTAAGTTGGGCTTTATACAGTATATATAGTAAGTTTACATTTGGGCCAACAGCAAAGTGAGAGCTGTATTATCAATGGTTTCTCCAGTCAATGGGAAACCATTTACAGCTTAGTCTTTTGTGAAGGACTATGATTCTCAAACTAGGAGGCAAAATTGCACTGGCTCTTAGTGCTGCAGCCTTGTGGGCTAGTTGGCCTTTGGGAACCATCCCAACGCCGACTGTCCTAAAACCCTCTTGGCCGAGAGAGTGGGGATGTACTTGGGCAAGACACTCTCCACTATAATCAAATTCTAGCCCAAATAGTCGGAACAGCAGTTGCCTCCTCTGCTGTTCTGATGGTCATAGTCGGACACGACTGACCTATGATATATATATATATATATATATATATATATATGTATATATATATAGATATATAGATATATATATATATAGATATATATATATATATATATATATATATATAGAGAGAGAGAGAGAGAGAGAGAGAGAGAGAGAGAGCAGGATATTCGTGTGAGATAAGTCGAAGGCCAGCGATACGTGGACAAATGCAGAACTGAAACTTTAAACCTCATGATCCCTCTTCTCTCCCTCCCTCTCTATCTCTCTCCCTAACCTGCTCCCACTCCCTTCTCTCTTCCCCCTCTCTCTCTCGTTCGTTCGCTCTCTCTCTCTCTCTCTCTCTCTCACTTATGAATACCGGTAGTGCCTATTTTCGCGTCTTCACGCGAGTCTGCCATCTATATCCACTAATTGACTTAAATGGGCGATGGCAGAGAGAGAGAGAGAGAGAGAGAGAGAGAGAGAGAGAGAGAGAGAGAGAGAGAGAGAGAGAGAGAGGAGGGGGGGGGAAGACAGAGAGAAACAGAAATAGAGAGAGAGTGAGAGAGTATGAAATGCTGTCTATTCAGACCTTCGGCCACCGTTCTGAAGGAACCTGAACAGGTATGTTACAAATCGTAATAATGTACACAGACAGATATGCCACGTGAACGTCTCTTTCCAAACAGTAAATAACTCACTAACTAGTAGAGCGAGAGAGAGACAGAGAGAGTCAGAGAAACTTGGAGACAGAGAGAGGGGGGATAGAGACAGAGAGAGAGAGAGAGAGAGAGAGAGAGAGAGGAAAGAAAGGGGAAGAGAGAAAAAGAATAGAAAGAGAGTGAGAGAGACACAGAGAGAGGGAGACAGAGAAAGAGAGACAGAGAGAGAGAGAGAGAGAGGGAAAGAAAGGGAAAGATAGAAAAAGAAGAGAAGAGTAAGAGAGAGAGAGAGAGAGAGAGAGAGAGAGAGACAGACAGACAGACAGACAGACAGACAGAGACAAAGAGAGAGAAACAGAGAAATGGAGAGACAGAGAGAGAGAGAGAGAGAGAGAGAGAGAGAGAGAGAGAGAGAGCGACAGTGAAAGAGACAGGGACACACACACAGAGACAATTAGACACACAGAGACAGAGACAGAGACAAAGAGACAGAGATGCCAGCCGTGGCCAGTCCATAAACCCCCAACTGAGCACTGCCAGTGCTGAAAGCACACAATGCAAGCACAGCCCATCACTCTACTGCCTGAGCCAGCACTTCCATTGGCATTGAAGGAAGAAATACAGGAACCCGCTGGGAGAGAGAGAGAGAGAGAGAGAGAGAGAGAGAGAGAGAGAGACAGAGACAGACAGAGACAGAGACAGAGATAGAGAGAGACACAGAGAGATAGAGACAGAGAGAGAGACAGAGACAGACAGACAGACAGACAGAGCCAGAGACAACGAAAGGGATGAAGAGAGAGAGCGACAGAGATAGAGGGAGAGAGACACAGAGAGAGAGGGAGAGAGAGAGGGAGAGAGAGACAGAGAGAGAGACAGAGACAGAGGGAACGTAAGGGAGAGAGAGACAGACAACAGAAACAGGGAGACAGAGAGAAAACGAGAGACAGAGAGACAGAGATAGAACGAGAGAGAGACAGAGAGAGAACGAAAGGGAGAGAGATAGGGAGCTAGAGAAAGAGAGAGAGAATGAGAGAGAGAGAGAGAGAGAGAGAGAGAGAGAGAGACATAGAGACAGAGACACAGAGAGAGACAGAGACACAGAGAGAGAGAGAAAGAGAGAGAACGAAAGAGAGAGAGAGAGAGAGAGAGAGAGAGAGAGAGAGAGAGAGAGAGGAACAGTCCACAGTACAGCATTCTCTCACAACAAACAGGGGTGATGTTGGAAACTTGCTTGCAAGACCCTGGCCAATCACAGAGGAAAGACGGTGGTTGGTTGTGACACGAACAGTGTCATGGGATCAGATGTGTGCTGCTGCTTGCAGTAGAACGCACACGCACGCACGCACACACACACACACACACACACACACACTCCAACCCTCACCCCCCACCATACTATGATGAGGGGAGAATATAGAATTATTATCATTTTCAGCGCGCAGCGTGCTTGTAATCATCTCTTGCTATCCACAGGGGAAGACGTTTGTGAAGGTTGTGACAAGAACAGCGTCGATGAATCAGATGTGTTTCTGTTCGCAGTAAACAGGAGGAGGAGGAGGAGACGATATATAATCATTATGATTTTCTATACGCGATTGGTTTGTACAAATATAGCCGCTTAGTGTATTTCTGCAACCTCGCTCTGTATCTCTGTCTTTTTCTCTGTCGGTTTTTTGCCTCTGTCTGTCTGTCTTTCTCTTCGAGGTACATGTGTTCTTTGTTGCCCACTATCGGTGGGTTATGGAAACAAGAACATACCCAGTTTTCACACTCCCGAAAACGGAGTATGGCTGCCTACATGGCGGAGTAAAAACGGTCATACACGTAAAAGCCCACTCGTGTACATACGAGTGAACGTGGGAGTTGCAGCCCACGAACGCAGAAGAAGAAGAAGAAAGTTTCTATCAGTCCACACCTCGCTTCTCTGACACCCAACATCAACATCAACCCTGCCGACTACTTGTTGCCCCACCATCTGCACAGTTTCAGTGGCATTACTCCCACGCCGCTCATTCTGAGTCCTCCACACAAGGCCGCACCCGGGTTCGTCTGTCGCAGTCCAAGATCAGGTAGTCCACAGGGAACCATCGATGTTAGGTCCGCCAGGTGGCCACACACCAGAAGAGACCCTGCACTGCTGCTGATTTACCCTACAATGAAATACCGTGAACACTTACAGATCGATCTGATGAAGTGTCGGAAAATTTAATTTAGTTCCCAGTCAAACATCACAGCAGAAAAAAAAACAACCAAACACGGTAGAGACTGGTTCATGTGGCACGAGACATTTTTCGAACATGAGGAGCGGTCATTTATCATTGACTCACTTGTGTAAACAAAGTGAGTATTTTTTAACCCGGTGTTCGGTTGTCTGTGTGTGTGTGTGTCTGTGTCTGTGTCTGTGTGTCCGTGGTAAACTTTAACATTGACGTTTTCTCTGCAAATACTTTGTCAGTTGACACCAAATTAGGCATAAAAATAGGAAAAATACAGTTCTTTCCAGTCATCTTGTTTAAAACAATATTGCACCTCTGGGATGGCACCAAAAAAAAAAAAAAAAAAAGAAGCCTAATTATATGCAAACTGCATTTACTGTTATATTTATATTTTTTGTATTCTCTAAACTTGGCACTTTGATCTGATATTCTGACCCAACAACAAGAGCAGTCATTATTATCATTATCATGGAAGTTTTATTTATTTTGCAAACGTTTTGGTGCAGATAGTAAAAAAGGGAAATTACTCTGTAATTATGCTAGGGGACTTAATTTGCTTTAAACTGATCTTTCTCACCTTAAACATTACATTTTGAAATTATACTCAATACATAAAAAGCTTGTGTGTTTTACTCTCAGTCTTGAAGGCCTTGCCTCTCTTGTTTTGGTATGACTCAAGAGAGGCATCAGCATACCCACTAACCCTTACAATGCTCCCAGCATCAAGATATCTGAAAATAAAAACAACGTTAGTTGCGCTCTTCATCCAGTAGGCCTATGCAAAGCGTGTAAAGATTTTTTTCCATGAGAATTCTATTTCTTCCGGTCACACAAAGCTCACACCGTTCACTTGCACAGTGATCTAGGCGGGTGACAACTAGACACGAAAATGAATTCTATGATAATTGATTTCATACAACAACAATAATAATCATAACAATAATGACAATAATAATATTAACTAACCACAGTTTTGGGCCAAGAGATTTACAATAGCTTTCAGTCAAACAAATATCAAAATTATCCGAAACGGACTGTGCAAACTCTTCTTGTGTCAACAGACCATGGTTGGCTAGGCTGCCGAGGCCCTACGAAGAGTCCATCTCAGCTGACGACAACACGCTCTCACACACGCACAAACAAAAAGCCAACACAACACGCACGAGAAAAACGATCAGTCCGTTTCTAAATTTGTGAGGTGGCTACACCCCCCCCCCCCCCGTTACCCCCCTCCGTCCTCCCCCCACACCCCGTCCCCACCCACAAGGAAAAAAAATCACAAATGTCATACCCGTTCTCCCGCAAAACAGCAGGATACTTGCATCAACCTGGGGGAGCCATGGAAAAAAAAATATGACCAGAACATTGCCATTGGGAACAACAGTTATAAGACTAACATCACGGGATTAGGCTTCAAAGTCAGCTTTCAAATAATGTGAACTTAATTGGAGATCCAGTACTAAACTTAGTATTCAACATCAAATGTTCATTTTCTTCAGAAAAACAAAACCCCAGACCAGTCGAAAACTTTCAAACTGAAAACAAACAAATGATAAACAAAATAAATAGATAAATGAATAAATGGACAGATGGGTAGATAGATAAATGGACAGACAGATAGATGAATAAATAAATGAATAAAAAAATGGACCAAAACGTCTCTCCTTTTCGGACGGGCGCAATAGCCGAGTGGTTAAAGCGTTGGACTGTCAATCTGAGGGTCCCAGGTTCGAATCACGGTGACGGCGCCTGGTGGGTAAAGGGTGGAGATTTTTACGATCTCCCAGGGCAACATATGTGCAGACCTGCTAGTGCCTGAACCCCCTTCGTGTGTATATGCAAGCAGAAGATCAAATACGCACGTTAAAGATCCTGTAATCCATGTCAGCGTTCGGTGGGTTATGGAAACAACATACCCAGCATGCACACCCCCGAAAACGGAGTATGGCTGCCTAAATGGCGGGGTAAAAACGGTCATACACGTAAAAGCCCACTCGTGTGCATACGAGTGAACGCAGAAGTCTCTCCTTTTCGCAAATAAACATCTGGAGTCAATTAAGCGAAGCACAGACCAGGTCATCTTTCACTCTGCCTCCCAAGATGATGAGAACTTGGGTTCTGTAAATATACCTATCGATCATGCAGACCCACACACACACACACACACACACACACACGCAACCCCCACACCCACCCCTCCCTTGTGCTGCATGCATCGTGTACACATGTCATCACCACGACAGTTAGCCTGATCATCTGAACATGTATACAGATGCCTCTGGCCTCCATGCCAGTAGTATGAGGGTCACATTTGTCATTACAGTTCTGTAAGTTGGGGGACAGACTTGTGGAAACTTTTTTCCCCTCTCTCCGTGTTGACGACAAGTGGTGTCGCGGTGGATTAAAGGCAAACGCGCCCGCCTAGGAAGCGAGAGAAGCTGAACGAACGTGGTTGAATCTCATTGATTTTTGTTGTTGTTGAGAAAGTTATGTATTTCGAAATGTTCTTTATCAAAGTTAGCTAGTTATGTGTTAAATAGTCCAGTTGGTTGTTTACTGCAGGTCCCGACATCATCCTCTTTTCAAATGATATTTTCAGAAATGATGATTTCTAAGTAATAATGATAACAATCATGATGATAGAAATGATGATGATGATGATAATGATCATAATAATAATAATAAGAATAACAACAACAACAACAATGACAACAGCAACAACAATGATAATGATGATGATAATAATAATATGATTTATTTTCAGTCTAATATCATCATCTTAAATGAACAGACTATATTCAATTAAACAAATAAACAATCATGCTTGCTCAATCTCTCCCCACCCCCACCCTCACTAGACCTTGAATGATGGTCTGGATGGACGCTGGTCATTCGGATGAGATGATGAATCGGGGTCCGGAGTACAAGCTTGCACCTAGCACATGTAAAGGAACCCATGGCAACAAAAAGGGTAGTCCCTGAAAAAAACAACAACAAAAAAAACAAAACAAAAAAACATCCCATGTTGATTGTGAAGCAAATACACATACAGACAGACCAAAAAGGGTGGCGATGTGCTCTCTAAAAACATCCCGAATTTCACAGTGGAAAATCTGTTGTGACAAAAAATGATACATGGACAATACAGCACAACACAGCACAGCACAACGCAACGCAACGCAACGCAACGCAACGCAACGCAGCACAACATTACACAAGACCAAATGAAACAATACAATATCAGAATACAATACGATAGAATACAATAATCACAACTAAACATTACGCTGTTTTGAGTGAATGTATGTACAGT
This sequence comes from Babylonia areolata, assembly GCF_041734735.1. Classification (NCBI taxonomy): domain Eukaryota; kingdom Metazoa; phylum Mollusca; class Gastropoda; order Neogastropoda; family Buccinidae; genus Babylonia; species Babylonia areolata. The sequence goes on from NC_134901.1 coordinate 23,949,963, forward strand.
TGTTGTTGTTTTCCCCTAACCACGCTTGACCCATCCATTTATCAGTGAGAGAGAGAGACAGAGAGAGAGAGAGAGAGAGAGAGAGAGAGAGAGAGAGTGTGTGTGTGTGTGTGTGTGTGTGTGTGTGTGCATTTGTGTGTGTTGTGTGTGTGCGTGCGTGCGCGTGTGTGCGTGTGTGTGTGCGTGTGTGTGTGCGTGTGTGTGCGTGTGTGTGTGTGTGTGTGTGCGTGTGTGCGTGCGTGCGTGTGTGTGTGTGTGTGTGCACGCGCGCTCTGTTCTGTGAAAACTGATATTTCGCAACATGTAATAGGAGAAATTAAATCAAATCAAATTATGGTGCTTAGAGCCTCGCCGACCACTAAGGCCATCTCAAGGCTATAGCCACGTCAATACCTACTTCAAGTCAAGGGTAAAAAAAAAAAAAGTACAATAAAAACTAGTCACCGCTTTAAGCTTTCCACTGAAATTTGATAAACCTTCCATAGTTTAAAGCCTTCAAGAAAACCGAGTAACAGAGTACGTGCGTGTGCGTGTGTGATTGTAAGTACTTGTTTGTGTTTGTGTGTGTGTGAGTGCGTGCCCGCGCTACTCGTACACATGCAGTAGTGCGGAAAAAAAACCCAAATGAGGCAGCTAGCAATAACAATGAAAAAAAAAAAAAGTTAATAATAAAAAAAAAAAGATAATGAAATCAAATGAAATATGAAATAACAATACCGATAAAACAACAAAGAATATCTTTCATTGCACCATGACACATATCTGAACACAAAACAACAACAAAACAAACAACGACAGAATCATCCCTCTTGATCAGCCCATCGTAACAGAGAATGGCCTCCTTGCACCAGGACACACAATTGAATCCCCCACCCCTCCTCCCCAAAACAACAAGAAGAAGACAACAACGAAAAATCCAACAACATCATCAACAACATTGAAAACAAAAACCACCACCAAATTATTCCACTTGGCATATCGTCTGTCAGAGAACGCTCTCCTGGAACCAGAATACATAGTTGAACCCCTTCCCCCCTTTACCCCAAACTCCTCAAAACAACGACAGCAACAACAAAAAACCAACAACAACCACTCCCACCAAATAAGTCTTCTTGCTTATCAGCACATCAGTCAGAGAACGCTCCTCTGGAACCAGAATGTATAGTTGAACCCCCTCGCCCCCCCCCCCCTCACCCCACAACTCCCTATTCCCCAAATCATCAACAACAACAACGAAAACCAAACCACCACCAAATTAGTCTTTTTGCTTATCAGAACATCATCAGTCAGAGAACGCTCCTCTGGAACCAGAATACATAGTTGAACCCCTCCCCCCCCCCCTTTACCCCCAAACTCCTCAAACCAACAGCAGCAACAACAACAAAAAGCCAACAACAACAACAACGAAACCAACAACCAAATCATTCTTCTTGATTCTTAGCCCTTCGTCTGTCAGAGAACGCTCTCCTGGAACCAGAATGCATAGTTGAACCCCCCCCCCCCCCCCGTAACTCCCCACTCCTCAAAACAACGACAGCAACAACAAAAAAACCCACCAACATCAACGAAAACAAAACAAAACAAAACAAACAAAAACAACCACCACCACCAAATAAGTCTTCTTGCTTATCAGCACATCATCAGTCAGAGAACGCTCCTCTGGAACCAGAATGTATAGTTGAACCCCCTTCCCCCCTTTACCCCAACTCCTCAAAACAACAGCAGCAACAACAAAAAGCCACCACCAAATAAGTCTCCTTTCTTATCAGCCCATCGTCTGTCAGAGAATGCTCTCCAGGAACCAGAATGTATTGTTGAACCCCCTCCCCCATTAACCCTCCACTCCTCAAAACAGCAGCAGCAGCAGCAGCAGCAGCAGCAGCAGCAGCAGCAACGACAACAACAACAAAACGCCAACAACAACAACGAAAATAACGAAAACAACGAAAACAAAAGAACAATATTCAAATCAGTCCTCCTGCTTATCAGGCCATCGTCTGTCAGATAATACTCTCTTGGAACCAGAATGCATTGTTGACCCCCCCTGCCCCCTCATAGCCCCCCACTCCTCAAAACAACAACAACAACAACAACAAAACATCATTAACAACGAAACAACAACAACGACACCCCCCCCCCCCCCACACACACACACAAAACAATAACAGCAAAAAAAAACAACAACAAAAAACCAAAAACCAAAAACCCAAAACCCCACCAACAAATAAGTCTTCTTGCTTATCAGCCCATCGTCAGTCAGATAATACTCTCTTGGAATCAGAATGCATTGTTGAACCCCCTCCCCCATTAACCCCCCACTCCTCAAAACAACAACAGCAGCAGCAGCAGCAGCAACAACAACAAAAAGCAAACAACGAGGGAAACAAAACCACCACCAAAAAAATCATTCCTCTTGGCTATCAGCCCTTCGTCTGTCAGAGAACGCTCCCCTGGACCCAGAGACAACACAACATTAATAATGACCCCGTCCCATCCTAACCCCCCCCCCCCAACACACACACACACCTCAAAGCAACAACAACTACAATAATAACAAAAAGACAACAACAACAATGAAGCACAACAACAGTCACCAAATAAGTCCTCTTGTTTATTTATCAGCCCTTCGTCTGTCAGAGAATCTCTCCTGGAACCAAAATGCGCCGCTGAAACCCCACCCCCACTCCTCAAAACAACAACGACGACAACATAAAACAACAAAAAGCCAACAACGACAACGAAAAAAAAAAAAACCCAACAAACAAAAAAAACAACAACAACAACAAAAAAACACACACACAAAGAAACAAACAAACATAAAACAACCACCACCAAATCAGTTCCTCTTGCGTATCAGCCCATCGCCCGTCAAGAGATCAGCACACAGCACAGCCAAGTGTGATTGATCACACTGATCAGATAGCTCTGCCCCATCCCGTCCAGACCCTTGTGGTCACCTTCATCACACTCATTGGCCTGGTCAGCGACAAACGGTCAACTGCGGGGATGCGTTTTGCACCCTCCCCTCACCCGTCCCCATAGGCCACTAGTGTCCAGTCCAGTCTGACGAAGCACTCAGAAGGGAAATTTCCATTGCCCTTCGCATTGACCGATCAGATTTGGCCGTTGTACGAGACTGGACTGAATTGGAATGGGCTGGGTTGTCATCACTGTGATGCATTGGGAGGTGTGAGTGCTTTGCACTGTCTCGGATTTGCCTTTTTTTTTGCATTGTGTTGTACAAGTATGGCCAATTCGCTGGAGTGTGAGCGAGCCTGCATACGCGCGCGCGCGCACGCACACGCACAAACACACACACACACATAGAAACACAGATACGTTCGTTTATTTATTTATAGTCTGTTCATCTAAAATGATGATATTAGACTGAAAATAAATGATATATATATTATTATTTGGATTATTATTCATTTCTATCATAATGATGATTGTTATTAATTAGAAATCGACATTTCTGTATATTCTGAATGAAAAGGGGGGCGGATGAGGTGAAGGGGAGGTGGTGGGGACCGTGGGGGGTTGGGGGGGGGGGGGCAAGGGTGAGGGGACTAAGAAAGGAAGAGAGAGAGAGAGAACACCCACAGAGAGAGAACACTGAACACTGAACACTGAACACTTTAATGTCAATAGCTTTACAGCCCTAATGACATGGGGGTTCATAATACAAATAACAACATGCATCAATAGTAATAATATTGATGAAAACCAAAGCCAAAACGAAATCAATCAATCTGTGCAACAAAGTGCTGTTCGACCATCCATTCAAAGTAATGGCATGTAGTGAGAAATAAAAACAAAAACATATATAAATGTATAACAAATATTTTCCATATGAGAATGACAACACAGATTTCACTTTTCACAATGAGCAACACCTGATACTATTTTATTATTGTTGAGTTTTTTTACGTCGCATGTTATTCGCTTCTGCAATATATTTTGCAAGTGACTGTAGTGAAGTTTCCTGATTTAGATTAAGCACTCCAAAAATATCTTCATTCTTTGCTGAATTTGTTTTAAATACAACACATTTTTCTCGAATATCGTCATAAGCTTTACAACTAAACAAAAAATGCAATTCATCCTCCCTTGAATGACCGCACATCGGACAAGGGGAGAGTAACGAGGGCTCAGTCTGAAACCACTTTTCATAAGCATTCAAACCAATCGTTCTCGTTCTAAATCTGGCGAGACTTGTTCGGTGCCACTTGTTTGTCACGACTGTGATATATTTTTCTGTTTGAAATATACTTTTAAAACTAAAAAACCATCTATATTCCTCAGTGCTTTCCATTTTACAGTGCCAATTCTGTTTATATGAAGCAATTAGCCTATCTTTGAATTCTGAAACAAATCCTTCTACACATCCAACTCCCTGACACATCCACACAATCCCAAATCCATTTACAGTTAATGTCTTCTTTACAAAATATACCCAGTTTTCCTTCCCTCTCTCATGTTCATTTACTAACATTTCATACGCCTGCTTACATAATCTCGATGTGGGTAGCCTTATTAATTTTAACCAATATTTTATACATTTCACACATGATTTAATGTATAATGGGTATCTACCACTTTCTCCATATAATACAGTATTTGAAGCATGTAATGGAACATTTAAAAAACGTTTAATAGCTACCATCAACCAACCACACACACACACAGAGAGAGAGAGAGAGAGAGAGAGAGAGAGAGAGAGATACACAGACATGCAGATACACAGAAAAACTTACAGAGACAGAGAGAGAAACAGAGAAACACAGAAACACAGAGAGATCTATGGACTAATTGCGTGAAAGGAAAGTCAACTGCTGACTGAAGAAAGGGCGCACATCGTAACCACCTACCGATCGACTTTTCTACTGGACACTTATACGTCGGTGCAACTTCTCAAACTTCTGTCTGTTAGTGGCAATAACAGTTAGCAACGCTTTAGCTTTGAGGGGGGTTTCAGTTTTAGTTTCAGTAGCTCAAGGAGGCGTCACTGCGTTCGAACAAATCCATATACGCTACAACACATCTGCCAACCAGATGCCTGACCAGCAGCGTAACCCAACGAGCTTTGTCAGGCCTTGAGAAAAAAAAAGAAAAAAAGAAAGAAAAAAAAAAGAAAAAAAAAGGACTGAACATGGTTATATGAATGTACTTGACCGAGCATTCTGTATCAAATGCCATACGGGCTTTCTCTAAGTTCAGTGATATGATTCTGCCATCACCACTGAACGAAGATCGCTTACCGTGGGGTCACCGTAGGCAAACGTGGTCCGTGGTGAGCAACTGGCGTAACTTTTCCGAGAGGGATTGTTGGAACTGATGTCCTGCTTAAAAAAAAAAAAAAAGAAGAAAAAAAAAAAAAAAGACTTCTACCTGGACCATAGTAAAAGAAAAATTGAAAACAGAAACTGTAAGAAGAAGTGTTCGTGGGATGATAAGCTCGATGGGCTTTTAGGCTGTGCGAGAGCAAGAATGTTTAACACTGACAAGTCTGCGCGCGAGCACAAACACGCATACTTTTGGTTGTTTATTGTAGGTCCCCACATGAACCTCTTTTCAAAAAATAATCTACAGAAGTAGTGCATACAATATTTGATTTTTCCCGCTAATCCCGCTTCCCTCGTCCCGCCTCCCACACACACCCTTCCAGTATTATGTTTTTTCTTTCTCCAATCACTGACACTCACCCTCTCCATTTTAGATTTTGTACTCTATCTTTTCCACATTCTGTTCTCTCTGTCTATTCTTAGTCCCCTCCCCCTTGCCCCCCCTCACCCCTACCTCAACCGCCCCCCCTTTTCATTCGAATATACAGAAATGCCGATTTCTAATTAATACTAACGATCATCATTATGATAGGAATGATAATAATCCAGATAATAATAATAATAATAATAATAATAATAATATTTATTTTCAGTCTAATATCATCATCTTAGATGAACAGATTATAAATAAATGAACGAAACGAACGCATACTTTTAAACGCACGCGTGGACACACAATACTTACGCGGCCACACACAACTCTCTCTGAAATATTACGAACGACCGGCATTTTGGGGGTTTGTCTGAAATTTAAAGTTTGAAACTGAGATTTTGATTCGAAATATTGCATGTGCATGTCCTTTCAAAAGAAGGCATTAGTTTGTTGTGATATGACAAGTGTGTTGAAATAAACGTGTTTGTATGTGGTTGACATGTGTGTGGGACGTGATGGTTATTGTGAATTGCCCCTTGCAGATTCACCAAGACAGACGCAGACTGGAGAACACATACATATGACGTGCGCACGCACATTCAGACATTCACTATGTCTGTCTGTCTGTCTGTCTGTCTCACCCTCTCTCCCAAATCGGACCTACATTCGACAATCTTTTTCGCTCTTTTGTCTTTTGTTGAAAAGGTCAACTCTGCAGGCTTATCTCTCTCTCTCTCTGATTACAGAAGGTCAAGCTGGTTTCCGAAAAAAATACTCAACTGTTGATCAGATTTTTAACCTGTATACTTGTGTTCAGAAATGCATGTGTCAAAATTAGAAATTATACGTTGCTTTCGTTGATTTTAGAAAAGCATTTGATTCTGTAAGACATGATAAGTTGTTACAACATTTAAGAAAACAGGGTGTATCTGGTAAATTCTTTAAGTCTTTGAAAGCGATGTACGATTCATTGTTAGCATGTGTCAGGGTTAATTCACAATATTCTGAATTTTTTGATTGTCCACTTGGTGTACGACAGGGATGTGTCATGAGCCCTACTTTATTTTGTACATTTATCAATCAGATTGCTGAACATATGTCTGTGTCAGGTAGACATGGGGTTCAGTTGATACCAGGTAGCATGGAACTGTTCATATTGCTTTTTGCCGATGATATTGCTTTATTATCAACAACTCCAATAGGACTTCAAAATCAGTTGAATATTCTTAAATCATGCTGTCAGGTGATGAAGTTGAAAATTAATGTGCAGAAGACAAAAATAATGGTGTTCAGAAAAGGCGGATTTTTAGGTAGGCATGAGAAGTGGTTTTTTGAAGATGAAGAAATAGAAGTAGTAAATGAATACTGTTATTTAGGGTATACTTCACATCAAAGATAAGTCCCAAAAAGGGGACCGAACATCTTGTTGTGAAAGGCAAAAGGGCAACCATGAGCCTTGTGAAGGCTTTTCAAAAGTATAAAGAAATGTCATATGCAGTATTTTTCAAAATATTTGATGTAAAGGTACAGCCTGTTCTGTTGTATGGATCTGAAATTTGGGGTATGAATAGACTAGAGAATGTAGAAAAAATTCATTTATTAGCATGTAAGCAATTCTTGGGAGTGCCAGTGAAAACACCAAACAAAGTGGTTTATGGTGATCTTGGTAGATATCCGTTATTTATAAACTCGTTATTAAATGTTATAAGGTACTGGTTGAGAATACTACAGATGGATCAAAATAGATTGCCTTACATGGCTTATCAGATGTTGCTTGGATTAGATTTAAATGGAAAACAGTGTTGGGCTTCTCAAGTTAGAGAAATATTATGTACAACAGGTTTTAATTTTGTATGGTTGCAACAGGGTGTTGGTGATGTGAAAGGATTTCTTATTACTTTCAAGCAAAGACTTATAGATATCTTCATTCAAGAATGGTCGGGTACTATTAGTGATAGAGACAGATATTCATGCTACAGATCATTCTGTTGTATTTGAAAAAGAAAAAATACATAACAAATGCTGATGAATATTGTTTCAGAGTGGCGTTGTCTCAGGCCCGATTTAATGTGCTTCCTTTAAATAACAATGTTAATAGGTACACTGAAAATGATGTTTTAAAGCATTGTCCTTTTTGCCAAGGTGAACTAGAAGATGAATACCATTTGTTGTTTGTTTGTTCTGTATATAATGATTTACGGACAAAATTTCTTCAAGACTGTCTAAACATGTCTCTTAGTTCACTTCTCCGATCAAACAACAAGCAGAGAAATTTCCATGTATCAAAATTTATTTTCCATGCGATCAAAAGGAGAAGTCATATACTAATATACCTAATTAAGTAGAATTAATGTCAAGTCCATGAATATTATGATATTGTGTCATCTGTTCAAGTGTTATAATACCCCTTCCCATGCCCACCCCCAGTCCCCTGGTTTTGAATTGTGGTCCATGGCCAAAGTTCATTAAAAAAATTTCGTTCGTTCGTTCGTTCGTTCTCTCTCTCTCTGTGCTGTAAGAAGAGAGGCTGCCTCTTTGTGACCGTGTCGTGTTAACTTGCTAGATTTTCTATGACAAATAAAACATGATTCCGATCCATAATACACCAGTCCACTATTTCTGTTTCTACCACCACCCTCTCCATCACCTTTTCACTCTTTCAAACCCATGTAAACACTTATTCAGAAACACATGCGCGCTCGCGCGCGCACGCGCACACACACACACACACAAACACACACACACTGGATGCATGTATGTGCATGTGCGTGCGTACGTGCGTACGTGTGTGCGCGCACACGCGGGCGCGCGCGCGCGCACGAATGTGTGTGTGTGTGTGTGTGTGTGTGTGTGTGTGTGTGTGTGTGTGTGTGTGTGTGTGTGTGTGTGTGTGTGTGTGTTTGCACGCGTGTGGAAGCACGCGTGTTCGAAGGCACGAATCGCATGGTCCGCGAAAATGGAGAGTTTGCATGTCACGTCCACGAAAATGGAACTGCTGTCATCTGATCTGTTAGTTCGAACACGCGAAAAATCCACTTGCCGATCTCACCATCCGTTGAAATCTTTATGAACGAATCCAGCTGAATCACAAAGTACTGGCAAAAAGAAGAACGACCTTTTCTTTGGAATATGATAACTTCTGAAGCATTTGTCTTTCTCCGTGCAAAAACACGGCGAAGGAGAATGATAGACGTGCACACACACACTGGAAACATTTATCAAGGCACGTTCCCTCGTGTTTGCCGGACGGCAGCTGAAAAAGAAGTATTGGTGCGTTTGCAGTGAACAGCCTTTTGTGCCGATACAGAGTGACCGTTTGCGTGAAGGTTACACTACTGCCCATGTTTGGCGTGGCTTTTGTCGTCGTGTATGTGTGCGTTCTAGCGCGCGAGCGCGAGCACGCGCATATATGTGTGTGTTTGAGAGGAACACGTGTCAACAGAGAGAGAGAGAGAGAGAGAGAGAGAGAGAGTTGTGTGTGTGTGTGTGTGTGTGTGTGTGTGTGTGTGTGTGTGTGTCCTTACATTAACACACACACACACACACACACACACACACACACACACACACACAATATATATATATATATATATGTATGTATGTATCCATAGAATATGCTAGTGAATAAATAGACACATTAATGAAAATAAACGTAAATGGTTTATGACAATGGATGGTCCTTATGATGTTTGTTTTTCTGTTATTGTTTCTTTCATTTTATTGTATTCAGTTGTTGTGGATCGTGGTCCATAATACTTATCTACCATCTTTTGTAATCCACCCTTGACAAAATGGCTTTGGTGATATGCGCGCGCGCGCGCGCGCGTGCGCGCGCGTGCGCGCGCGTGTGTGTGTGTGTGTGTGTGTGTGTGTGTGTGTGTGTGTTCCATGATTGTGTGTGTGTGTGTGTGTGTGTGTGTGTGTGTGTGTGTGTGTGTGTGTGTGTGTGTGTGTTGTCCATGCTGGTATGCCTGTATGTTAAAAAGAGATGAAAAATGCACATACTCATACAAACTCATCAAATCACCGCCGCAAGGTTTTGGCAAAGGCACAGAAGACAAACCAAATCGAGACTCCCAGAAACACTATATTATTGGAATCTTCAATTCTTCGTCACTCGGATGAACTGTAAAAACGTTGATCAATGTTTACTTGCATTTGAACGCCCTGTTGCTTGTTTGTTTGTGGTGAAAAAGAAACTTCTGGACACTATAAAACCGAAAAATATATACACTCGATGGAAATGATGTCCATAGCATTTTCTAGAAAATGGTACCCATACATAAAATGATTGAAGGCAACGAGGAGGAGTAGAGACAACCACGAATGTAACGTTTTTTTAATTTTATTTATTATCTTTTTCCTTTCATTTACTTACTTGTTTTTAACAGTGCATGTGACTTTGTTTTTACTCTGTATGAAGACAGTGTTGTGTCGTTTTCCTGATTTGCAGATTAGGTGGCGAACAGTGGCAAATGTTGATTTCAGATGCTGGTTTTCTACGTCCGTCTGTATGTATTAAATGTTAAACTCGAATAAAATATTCATTTAAAAAAAACAACAAACCAAACAAACAACAAAAAACCCCCCAAAAAACAACTTCTGGACAAGGTGGGAACAGAGAGGGGCAAAAGTGCTTTGGTGAAAGGAGGCTTTCGACACGTCGGATACATGAACGTCGGACTATCGACACGTTGGACTATTGACGCGTCGGACAAATGAAAGTCGGACTATTGACACGTCGGACAAATGAACGTCGGACTATCCACACGTCGGACTATTTGACACGTCGGACAAATGAACGTTGGACTATTGACACGTCGGACAAATAAACGTCGGATTATCGACTCGTTGGACAAATGAACGTCGGACTATCGACACGTCGGACTATTGACACGTCGGACAAATGAACGTCGGGCTACTGACACGTCGGACAAATGAACGTCGGACTATCGACACGTCGGAGAAATGAACGTGGGACTATTGACACGTGGGACAAATGAACGTCGGACAATTGACACTGTGACGTCAGACTACCGACACTTCGGACAGATGAACGTCGGACTATTGACACTGTGACGTCGGACTACTGATACGTCGGACAAATGAACGTCGGACTATCGACACGTCGGTGGTGAGCTTCAGTGAAAACCAATCGCACTTCTATCCTCCTCCCCATTTCACTTTAACACCTCCACCACCGGTGGTAGACCCAAGAAAGTCCAGGACACAAAGAACCACCCCCCCTCCCCCCCCGAAAAAAACCCCACAACCCCCACGCCAAAAAAAAAACAAAAACAACCCAACAACCAACCAACCAAACAATCCCCCCCTCCAAAAACAACAACAACAACAAAAAAACAAAAAACCCCAAAACACACACAAAAAACAACAACACAAAACACGCACAAACACACAAAAACCACCTCCACCCCCACTCTGGCTTCTCATACCCTAACAGGAGGAATTTTTTTTTTATTCAATGTCCCGTCACACACACTGATGACTGTAGACATTTTGTTAGAGTATCGATTTTCCACATTCTACTTATCGTTTAGGAGAGGAGGGGAAGGGGGATGAACGGTGAGTCAGGGGCCGGGTGGGAGGGGGGAGGGGCGTGTAGGGTGGGTGGGGTGGGGGGCGGAGCCGGGTAGATGAAGGGTGGAATTTTGAAATAGATATGAAAGAACAATTAATGATAACAGAAAATTACTCAATGGACTTCGTAAAAGAGAAGCCGTTAATCTAACAAGCGAAACAGCTGATAATGAATGCAAATTTCCTTAATATGTATACTACTAACATAATGAATTATGCCTGCTGACTTGCTATTTAACTACAAGCGTTCACTTACATCAACCATCTTTTTATCTAGGGAGGATAAGTAGAAAATTTAGGGTGGTGGTTTGGGCGGGGGAGGGGGTGCAGGGGGGGGGGGAGGGGCATGGATGGAGGGGGTGGGGGTGGGGTGGGCGGAGTAAAGTTTCTGTTATGTTTTCCCCCCAGAACGACTAAGAATTATCTAAGGAATATCTAGCCCTGCAACACTATTCCACGTTTGACTATATGGCACTTATTTTCCTTTCATTGCTGATATTTTACAAATGTTCGTTCGCAACAGACTGTTTAAAACGAGATGAAGATTCAGCAGCAGCAGCAGCAGCTGTTATTGTTGTCGAGTAATAGCAGTAGTTGTTGCGATGGCAGTTCACGATAATGCAGGACGGCGGTACGATTGAAAAAATATATCTAATTAATTGATTTAGTTAGAATTTCTTTTTATCAGTGAGTACAATGTCATTGCGTGTGAGAGGTGAAACATGGGTGGGGGAGAGAGAGAGAGAGAGAGAGAGAGAGAGAGAGAGAGAGAGAGAGAGAGAGAGAGAGAGACAGACAGACAGACAGACAGACAGAGACAGAGACAGAGACAGACATACATACACACACACACACACAGAGACAGAGACAGAGACAGAGACAGAGAGACAGAGACAGAGAGAGAGAGAGAGAGAGAGAGAGAGAGAGAGAGAGAGAGAGGTGAAAGTTGTGAATATTTGTAATTTTACTTTCATTTACTCTAGTATTGCGCTTTATTACTATGTACCCATTTACTTCAGACAGACACAGATAGACACAGACAGACAGACAGACAGACAGAGAGGGGCTGATCCTTGTCGGTACTCCCCCCCCCCCCGACCCCCACCCGCAGATTCTGCCCGTCTATACATCCTGATCCACCAGGGTCCTTGAGTTAACACAAGGTGGTCGATACTAACAGGTGTCCACAACGACCTCAAAACTGAGGGTCTGATACAGCATAGCCATGCATTCCTCTCTACTTTTCGACCTCCCCCCCCTCCTCCCCCCCCCCCAAAAAAAAAAAAGAAAGAAAAAAAAAAAAAGAACAAACAAAACAAAATGAAAACAAAAGCAACAACAAAACAAACCAACCAAACAAGAAAAACCCAATCCTTTTAACAGCGACTGTGTATTTTCACAGTTTGAATAAAAACCATAACATACTTCTTATGCCAAGAATGCTTCCTTCCGCCCAGTCAGTGAGGCAGTATATCAAGAAAGAAAAACAGTGAGAAAAAAGAAAGAAAGAAAGAGAAATATGGAAAGACAAGAAAGAGAAAAAAAATAGGACGACATGGTGTGTGTGTGTGTGTGTGTGTGTGTGTGTGTGTGTGTGTGTGTGTGAGAGAGAGAGAGAGAGAACAACATTATATCTATACTGCCACCAGGACTTTTAGAATTCAATAGAGAAAGAGCGAGCGAGCGAGCGATCGAGAGGCAGAGACAGAGACAGGAAGAGAGCGAGAGACAGACAGACATTCAGAGAGTAGAGCTCTCTCCCCATGGGATAAGCAGCGACGTATAATGGAGGAGTGGAGGGGAGGTGGGAGGGGAGGGGAGGTGAAAGACAGCAGTGGGCATGCCCAGAACCCGGTACACGGAAATAGGGGTGGGTGGGCCAGATGGAAATCGGACAGAACGAGAAGGGCAGCGCGCCTCAGTTTCAGTTTCAGTTTCAGTCTCTCAGGAGGCGTCACTGCGTTCGGACAAATCCGTATACGCCACACCACATCTGCTAGGCAGATGCCTGACGAGCAGCATAACCCAACGCGCTTAATTAATCATACCTTGAGTGCATGTTGATATTTTTGTGTACCTATCAGAGTGGATTTCTTCTACAAAAAAATTGCCAGAGGACAACACTCTCGTTGCCATGGGTTCTTTTCCAGTGCGCCGAGTGTGTGCTGCACACGGAACCCCAGATTTATCGTCACATCGGATTGACTAGACGCTCGGATTAATTTTCCAGTCAAACGTGGGATTCAGATTCAGATTATTTATTCATTAATAGGCCTAGGCCCCTTATGAAGGGGTAAGTGACAATATAAGTAATAACAAACAAAATGAAAATATATAACCAACCATAATAAGTACACATATTACATAAACGCTGCAATGAAGTACAGCATCTTAAGATGTCACGATATCCCGAAATTTACATGCCTGGTGTAAAAACAGTGCCAGATTCCATATATCAGCATGTCTCGTGGATGACAATAATAAACTCAGTTTGAATAAACATGGCTGCCGATAGTACTTAGGTGGTATATATTTTTCTCTAATTCTACAAAGAGCTGGACAACGAAAAACAAAATGTACCTCGTCTTCTTTGTCTTCTTTACATAGTGGGCAAATTAAATCATTGTCAGTAAAATCTCTGTATCTATAGTAATGTGTAGCTAAGTCTGACACGCCTAACCTAAATCTTGTTGTTACATACTTCAAATACATGTCCATGTTACATACCAAGTACTGTTTAACATCATGCGTATGTCCAAAAGTTCTATAGAAACTAAATCTTTCACTGTTTTGAATATGGTAATTCCAGTCCTGCCATCTACAATCAATCAAGCGTTGCCGGAAAAGTCTTACAAACTGATTTATACTACCAACACCTTGATTCAACCATACATCACCAAATCCATATCTAAATAAACAAATACGTACATCTGTGACCCAATTTCTCTTTCCCCTAATATCTAACTCATACAACATTTTGTAAGCTCTATAAGGTATTCTATTATCTTCCATTTGTAACAACTTAAGCCAATAACGTATACACTGTATAGCAGAGTTAATATACATCGGATGTCTATTTGTTTCACCATAAACAAACGTGGGAGAAAGGGAGAGAGCGGGATTCGAACCCACACCTTCACGGACTCTCTATATTTATTGACAGCTGAGCGTCTTAACCATTCTGCCACCTTCCTTCAGTGCAGTGTGCACAGAGCAGGTGATGGCAGTGCAGAGAAAACAAAAACGAAACACACACACACACACACACACACACACACACAAAAGAAAACCAACCAACCAAACAGCAAGATAACAAGCCTGCAGAGTTGTTTTCATTTACAAGTGATAACATCAACGTCGTCTTGTGTGCACCAGAACCCTGTCTTCGGGAAGATACAGAAACACCTGCAATGCTGGTGCAGGTGATGAAAACAACAACAAAATCTGCAGAGCTGTGTTTCTTCTCAACTGATAAAACCAACATATTGTGCGTGCCTATAATTCAGTCTCAGGGAAAGCAACATAGGGTTGTGGCCCAGACGGTCGGCTGGCCTTTGAAGAACAAGTGCAGAAAGGAAGATGGAAGATCGCTTTGGGAGGGGAGGGGGGGTGGGGGGGGGGGTTAGCTTTGGCAAGATTGCTCTATTCAAAATTAATGCGCAACCCGTTCCATGTTCACACTCAATGAAAAATAGTGTATTTTTTGTTTGTTTTGTTTTGTTTTGTTTCGATAATGATACATTTTCAGATTCTGTACTTGATTCAGTGGTTTCACCCTCCCCCCTCCCCCTCATTATGCGTGCGTGAGAATGACTGGTGCGAAAGCGCTTTGATTTGTCTATGCACAAGATTCAGCGCTATATAAATACCATTATTATTATTCACCTCCCACCAACCCACGAAAGTTGTACGGATGCAAGTATGAATGCGATAAATGCCCTTTGGTACTCTGGATGAATACTGTCCCTTGGGAAACATCTTGTTTCAAGACACAAAATTTAAGAGTGTAACACAGCGATAATATATGAAAAGCTTATCTTTCACAATAAAGAGGTTCACCATGCTCAGATTTAAACTGGAAACACTAGGCTGTAGATTCTTAGCATTTAAAGCTCCTTTCGGAATATTACGACGAAATTCTTATGAATCTGTAGATTTTGTTTTGTTACGGGGGTGGGGGGGGGGGGGGGGGGGGAGGGGTTATAGAATTATGGTACAATTGTTTTCGTTTTCAAGAGAGAAAAATACATATCTTTCAATCAACTTTATTTCCCTCCTTTCCCTGTCTCTGTCTCCCAATCTCTCTCTTTCTCCATCTCTGTCTCACTCCCACCGCTCCCCCCCCCCCACACTCTCTCCACATTTGTTTTATGTATATGTATTTGCAAGCGCGTTTCTCTTCCTATTCCTCCCTCTTCTCTGTCTGTCTCTGTCTCTCCGTCTCTGTCTGTGTCTCTTTCTCTCTGTCTCTCTCTGTGTCTCTCTGTGTCTGTGTGTGTGTGTGTGTGTCTCTCTCTCTCTCTCTGTTGCCATGGAATTGCATCTCATATCTCATACATATCTCGATATTCTTGACGGACTGAGTAAACACAGAAAGTAGATCGAGGAAGTGAGAACTCAGATTGAGACAGACAGACAGACAGACTGTGTGTGTGTGTGTGTGTGTGTGTGTGTGAGTGTGCGTGAGTGTGTGTGCGTGTATGTGTGTGTGTGTGCGTGTGTGTGTACGTGTGTGTGTGTATGTGTGCGTGTGAGAGAGTTTTTTTTTAGGGTGAAGGTGGGGCGAAAACAGACCAAATACACCTTCAGTGCACTACTTATTAATGTACGTACCAAGTACACGTGACCTCCTTTTCTTCGTTTCTAAAATCAAACACGGAGTACCTTCAGCTAGCGGATAAGACAGCTGGTTCCCTCGTGTCAGTCTCAAGAGTTTTAGCTCTGAAGTTTCAACGAGTATGAACTTATGACCTATTTTTCAGAGTTCTCTCGTATCCCCCCAAACACTCTCTCTCACACACACGGACACACACACGGACACACACACAGACACGCACACGCCCCCTCCTCTCCCCCCCCCCCCTCCTCCTCTCCCCCACACATACTTCTTCCCCTTTCTCAGATCAGTGGCACTGTATGAATGTATAACGTCATAAACCATGTGCGTGTGTCTGTTGTGTACAAAGCGATATGTGAAATCTACCCCGGTTCACTTTGCTATCGAAACTAATCATCAAAGGGCAGCGTTGTCACAATCACACACAAGACGTATAGGCACAAACATCTTTGAACCCAAACAGCAGTTTGTTCTACACAAAACAACTTCTTCGTTGCTGTTTTTTTTTTTCTCCTTCTTCGTCTTCACAGGCTTTGCAAATCTCCACTGTAAAGAAAGTGCCAGACAGAGAGAAATAACTAAATAAGAATGAATATGTTTGCTTGTAAGTGTATGCCTGCTGTCTGTTGGGGGTGGGGGTGGGGGGTGAATTTTACCTTCACCGCCTTGAATGTTCTTCAGCAGTCTCGCCAGCTCCTGGCTCCTCACTCAGCACGTCCCGATGGTCCCACCATCACGTTCACCTTCTGTGCCAATAGTCCGTCCCGATGGTCCCACCATCCAATTCTACGAAAGTCCCGTGCCCAGTCCCTGGCACCTCGGCACAAAACAAAACCCGTGGCCTGTCCCCGGTCACTAGATGCCTGCACATTTTTAGTATGTGTCAGTTCCTTGACTTTCTGGATGCACCCCCCCGCCCCCCTTCTCATTTCCGGTCCCACTACAGACCATGTTTTGATTATTCCTAGAAACCTAAGTGGACAAACAAGACAACATACACAACATACCTTTACATAAACGCTAAAGAGGAAATCTTCATCCAATACCATTGACATAATTTCCAATTATCACTGAAGCTAATATATATATATATATATATATATATATATATATATATATATATATATATATAATATTCGCTTGAAAAAAGATGTCCATCACCACCCTAAGTAATGCAAAATACAATTACTTTAAAATGATTCACATTCATCCCATCAGGAAATACCAAACTGTAGCTGCTTAGCTACTACACAGTTCAATGTTTCAAAAAAGTTACCATTTCTTAGCCATCGAATAGTCTAACAAAACTTAATTTAAGTAACTATTATCTATTATTGACCTAACTGTATATCATCAAAACACCAAGTACTGATTACCCAAACAAGCTTTACAACAACATTAAATCAACCACAACATATCAATGTATCTGTCATTTAAACTTTACATAAATTATCCATTCAAATGTCCTGCTTTTATATACTATGGTCAATATCCCATCACAAAACGTAGTCAAAGTCATTTCAAACTTAGTGCAATAATTCTCAACATACCTTTACAGGCAAAAATATGTCCTTAACCTGGACAGCTTCATGACACCATCTGGCAAACAAATCTGCACTTCACAGTTGCACATCACATTCATAACTCAGGGTATGATTACAAAAAATGCACGTGAAACACGTGAAACACGTGAAACCATTTTTTCAAAAACACAAAATCCAATGCCGGAAATAATATGTTGCCCTGTAAAAAAATGGATCTAGGGAGAATAGTATATATATATATATATATATATATATATATATATATATATATATATATATATATATATATAACAAATTCCAATCCCCGATATAAATATTGCCCTGTAAAAAAACGGATTTAGGAAACTAGGATACCATTTTCCTTACATCCACGTCCATTTGTTACAATCCGTTTCGTCGGATAACATGTAACAAAGAGAATACTCAGAAATCTATATAGTCTAACGTATTGGCCATTTTGCAATGTTAACCGTGTATGTTATGTGTAACCTCCCCCCCCCCACCCGCACCCTTCCCCCTCCCCCCCTCCCCTTGCGTTTGTGTGTTTGTGTTTGTGTGTGTGTGTGTGTGTGTGTGTGAGAGAGGGGGGGGGAGAGAGTGAGTGTGAGTGAGAGAGAGAGAGAGAGAGAGAGAGAGAGTGTGTATGTGTGTGTGAGAGAGTATGTCTGTGTATGTGTTTGTTTCTTTGTTTCTATGTGTGTGTGTGTGTGTGTGTGTGTGTGTGTGTGTGTGTGTGTTGTACAAAAAAAAGACATATATAGAGAGAGAGGGAGCGTCGATATAACAAGTCTGAATCAATTCTCGTTTTATTTCACCTGACCAGCAAGAAAGAGGTTTCCTGCAGAGTACAGGCATTGTTGTGGACGGAAAAGTAGACCATCAAGAGTTACGGTGTGGGGAGGTACAATATTCGAGATTCCTGTTCAACACTCTTGTCCCTAGGTGTTCTGGTGGAGAGATGAATCTTTGGTCTTCCGCTGTGTAACTCTATGCTTCTGTTGTTCACAATTCCAGACATATGTGTACGATGGTCGATACGAAACAATGTCTTCGTTGAAGTTCATTGAGTGGTAAAAAGAATCTTTATTGTTATTGTGGTGTGTTTTTTTTTTAAAGGAAGATTTTGGTCGTCAACATCGATTACTGTTTCTTGATTCACAATGTAACGACAGAGACACAGACATTGATAGTAATCATGGTTATAATCAAAAGCCCAGTAAAACTAAAAGAGAAAAACTAACACATTTACCACAACTTTAAGGTATGTGTGCATCCTTTTGTGATCAATATGTTACACATCCAAAATCACAACAACAAAAACAACAAAATTGGAACTTGAAACTGTAGCCATCCAACTATTGTCTTAAGTCTGTCATGAATCCAGCGCGTGCATATTGTAAATCTCTTTCCAGTTTTCTTGTTCCTGTTCAGCAGTTGATGGTACCTTCCAAATGCCATTTTGTCAACAAAAAACAACAACAAAACTCAGTCTGTGTGTGTGTGTGTGTGTGTGTGTGTGTGTGTGTGTGTGTGTGTGTTAAAGTGGGGGTGGGGTTTAGGGGGGGCCGGGGGAAGGGTTAGGAGGGGGGCGGAGTGGAGTGAGGATGGCAGATCTCTCATTTCAATATCGTTTCAGTACAATTTTATGCAGATTCATTCTCGCTCTAACTCCCCCCCTTTTTTTTTTGCTCAGTGTGTCATGCCAACATAATAAAGAGTGATAACTCTCTCTATACACAAGGTACACAACTTCAACTTAATACTGCTTATGCTACCTTTTCTAGCTGCTAGCACACACGTAACTAACGGGTACACTGGAACAAATCTAGACTCTTCCTTTCGAAAAAATAAAAAAAATTCCTTATACCGATTACTTGACTTGTGCACACAGGAGCAATGACGGAAGAAATGTGCAAACACGGATGCAAGTATGGATGCGATAAATGCCCTTTGGTACTCTGCCTTTGGATGGATACTGTCCCTTGAGAAACATCTTGTTTTAAGACACAAAATTTAAGAGTGTAACACAGCGATGATATATGAAAAGCTTATCTTTCACAATAAAGAGGTTCACCATGCTCAGATTTAAACTGGAAACACTAGGCTCTATATTCTTAGTATTTAAAGCTCATTTTGGAATATTACGACGAAATTCTTATGAATCTGTAGATTTTTGTTTGTTGCGGGGGTGGGGTGTGTGTGTGTGTGGGGGGGGGGGGAGGGGGGTATAGAATTATGGTACAATTATTTTCGTTTTCAAGAGAGAAAAATACATATCTTTCAATCAACTTTATTTCCCTCCTTTCCTTGTCTCTGTCTCCCAATCTCTCTTTCTTTCTCCATCTCTGTCTCACCCCCACTCCCCCACCCCCTCCCCACACACTCCATGGTTATTTGACTCGACATGAAATAATCATGAGGCAAGGAGAGTAAAATGGTTAACAAACAATAAAGAGTGGCAACTCTGCCCACACACAAGGAACACAACTTAATGTCAATGCTGCTTATGCTACCCATTCAGCAAGCACACAGGTAAATAAAAGGCACATAGGAACAAACCCAGACACTTCACCAAAAAAACACAGGAAGCTCTGGGCTTTGATCTGTGTGTGTGTGTGTGTGTGTGTGTGTGTGTGTGTGAAACAATTTCCAGGATAAATGAATAATCGATACAACTTTCTCATGAGAGAGAGAGAGAGAGAGAGAGAGAGAGAGAGAGAGAGAGCATTCATGTTGCTTCAATGTCTAGGTTTACATTGAACATTGACGTCATAGTTATCGTGTTCCTCGGATACCGTCACACTGTTGTCGGGCGCTGAATGACTTTGGTGATCAGGTTGGCTGGCCAATACTTCCTCATTGGCTTCGTTATTCTCTGTAGGCCTAGCTCACTCTGTGTTCGTCAGTTCCACTGAAGTAATGGCCGCGTATCTCTTATGCTCCGGTAGGTGGTCCCACCTTGGTTAATGTTTGCTCCAGTCATTGATTTGAGGCGTTTGCTGTATAATACATCGTGGCTTCTGTTCCGTTCCAGATGATGTCTTCACGTGGTTGTTTTTTTTTCTTTTCCTAATCTGTGGATAAAGGGAGGGGGTTGGGGCGGGATGGGGGGGCGGGGGGGGGGGGGGGGGGGGGAGGGGGGCGTGGGGGGGCGGAATGTGATGATTTGTTTCTATCGATATTTAGAGGAGACTCAAGAGCTGATGATCCTATTTTAACAGTGTGAATGTATATGGATTTGGGTTTCAACAGCAATGTCTTGTAGTAAGTG
This sequence comes from Babylonia areolata, assembly GCF_041734735.1. Taxonomy (NCBI): domain Eukaryota; kingdom Metazoa; phylum Mollusca; class Gastropoda; order Neogastropoda; family Buccinidae; genus Babylonia; species Babylonia areolata. The sequence goes on from NC_134901.1 coordinate 23,970,931, forward strand.
GTGTTAGGATTGGCATGGACACGAGTTAGGTTAGTGAAATGGAGAACGCCAGGAGTATTTCTTTTAAGTTTTACAGAGTCTGTATCTGTGACGTTTTGGCTGCACATGAATGTCATTAGTTTCCCAGTTTCTGTGGACCGTTTTGTTTTTATATTGTCTTTTGATCTTTCTTCTTATCTTTTTCTTTGCTTTCATACTCTCTCTTTGTGTCTCTGTCTCTCTCTGTGTCTGTCTCTCTCTCTCTGTCTGTCTCTGTGTCTGTGTGTCTGTCTCTGTCTGTGTCTGTCTGTGTCTGTGTCTGTCTCTGTCTCTCTGTCTTTGTTTCTGTCTCTCCCTGTCTCTGTCTCTGTCTGTCTGTCTGTCTCTCTGTATGTGACTGAGTGTGCGTGCGTGAGTGCGCGCGTGTGTGTGTGTGTGTGTGTGTGTGTGTGTGTGTGTGTGTGTGTGTGTGTGTGTGTGTGTGTGTGTGTGTGTGTGTGTGTGTGAATTTCGTCCTTGTTGTTATCATCTGAAACATAACAAACTACCAAGTGAAGAAGTGATCCCCATCCATAAAACGATGGGTTACATGCACGTATCAGTTAACAGACCAAAGTAATGATGGCTAAATGGATCGTTTCAAACAATATGGGTTTGCAGTGAGGGTCAACTTTCTTCCTGTATTATGTTGGAATGAGTTTAAAATTCAGTTTCAGTAGCTCAAGGAGGCGTCACTGCGTTCGGACAAAACCATATACGCTACACCACATCTGCCAAGCAGATGCCTGACCAGCAGCGTAACCCAACGCGCTTAGTCAGGCCTTGAAAAAAAAGAAGAAAAAAAAGAGGTGAATAAATAATAGAAAGCTTACATAAATAAATAAATAAATAAATAAATAAATAAATAATAATTTATTGTTGAAATGCACTTCTTGAAAACGGACGGCAGTTCCAAGAAGTACGTTACGTTTCATTGCAGATGTACACATTTTATCTATTCACGAACAATCCCGGTTTTTCCATTTCAAAGAACGCTGCTAGTAAGTACTTCACTCGAAAACTTGTTTTCATTCACGTGTATTCCCGGTTCATATTTTTAAAGATTGTTGTTAAGTATTTCATCCGAAAACCAGTTTGAATTAGACAGTTCAGTGTTAATTCATAATCATTGAATTATGCCACACACACAACGACAACAACAACAACAACAAAAAGAGAAGAATGAAAATATATCACTTTTAATCGTTCGTGTAAGGTATACTCAAGTTAGAGACACTTTACCATGCTCTCAAAAAAATACGTTTACTAGTGTTGTGCTCAGTCCAGTATAGACTGGACCGAGGGTTTGTCTCAGTGACCGCTTATTTCATTGCATGACCAGGAAGGTGAAGGGCAATAGCAGACACCCTTGCGTGACGCCGACCAAGGGCTGAAAGAACGTCT
>NC_134901.1:23974852-23987352 GCF_041734735.1 Babylonia areolata
TGTGTGTGTGTGTGTGTGTGTGTGTGTGTGTGTGTGTTGTATGGGGTGTTTGTGTATATTCGGGATTGTTGGAAAACTGGACAGGGCATTTAAATCAGTGTTCAAACTTAAAAAACAAAATGTGAATGATGGGGAAGTTTATGACAGGTTATTTAACAAAAGATTTAAAAGACAACATTTCCTTCCCATACCCAGTATCAAAACAACTGTATTGGTCATACTGAAGAGAGAGAGAGAGAGAGAGAGAGAGAGAGAGAGAGAGAGAGAGAGAGACAGAGACAGAGACAGAGACAGAGACAGAGAGACAGAGAGAGACAGAGACAGAGTCAGAGACAGACAGACAGAGACAGAGACAGAGACGGGAGAGAGAGAATGACAGAGAGAGAAGAGAGAGAGAGGATATATATGAATCTTTTTTTTTTCACTCCCACTCTATCAATGGAAAAAAGTAAGGAAAAAAAATATTTGCAGAATGCTGTCATTGCTCGGAACTCAAAAAGAAAAAAAAGAAGAAAGATTGATGATCAGAGTTGTGGAGGCTGCTTTATCCAGCAAACTTGTAGTGAAGGTAACTTTCTTCTTCGGTTGTGGAGTAACTATGTTCTTCTCTTGTTCACATTTCTTTCCCAGACGTAGTCTTACAATGGTCGATACAAAACAATGTCTTCGTTAACATTCAGTGCTTCAGAGAGACTGGCGAAAAGGGAATTCTATAATGAACGAATTAAGGTTTTGGTCGTCAGTATCGATTTCTGTTTCTTGTTTTACGAATGTAATGAATGAATGAATGAATGAGAGAGAGAGAGAGAGAGAGAGAGAGAGAGAGAGAGAGAGAGAGAGAGAGAGAGAGAGAGCCACGTGATTTACATTGCTTCAATGTCTAGGTTTACATTGAACATTGACGTCATAGTTATCGTGTTCCTCGGATACCGCCACACTGTTGTCGGGCGCTGAATGACTTTGGTGATCAGGTTGGCTGGCCAATACTTCCTCCATTGGCTTCGTTATTCTCTGCAGCTCACTCTGTGTTCCATAGTTCCACTGAAGCAATGCCGCCGTATCTCTTATGTTCTGGTAGGTGGTTAATGACTGTTCGAACCGTTAATTTGAGACATGAAAACGACACAGTTGTCGTGTTCTGTCTCGTCGCTTCGGTTCTATTCTTGATTATATCTTTTTCTGTGTGTGGACAATGGGGGCAAGCGGAGGGCAGAATATGGCAGACCGTTTCGATCGATAGTTAGCGTAGGCTGGAGAGCTGTCCATTCTGTTTTTACAGGTGATAAGTATCCTGATTTAGTAAAGTACGAAGCGAAGTTTGAAGATACTGGTGTTAGGTTCGTATCCCACATGAGTGAACATCAGAATGGAGAGATGGAGAGACAGCTGGAACAATTGTCTGTGTCTTTGACATTCTAGCTGTCCAGTTCTATAAATGTCTGTGTCTTTGACATTCTAGCTGTCTAGTTCTTCAATGTCTGTGTCTTTGACATTCTGGCTGTCCAGTTCTTCAATGTCTGTGTCTTTGACATTCTGGCTGTCCAGTTCTTCAATGTCTGTGTCTTTGACATTCTGGCTGTCCAGTTCTATAAATGTCTGTGTCTTTGACATTCTAGCTGTCTAGTTCTTCAATGTCTGTGTCTTTGACATTCTGGCTGTCCAGTTCTATAAATGTCTGTGTCTTTGACATTCTAGCTGTCTAGTTCTTCAATGTCTGTGTCTTTGACATTCTGGCTGTCCAGTTCTTCAATGTCTGTGTCTTTGACATTCTAGCTGTCCAGTTCTATGAATGTCTGTGTCTTTGACATTCTAGCTGTCTAGTTCTTCAATGTCTGTGTCTTTGACATTCTAGCTGTCCAGTTCTTCAATGTCTGTGTCTTTGACATTCTGGTTGTCCAGTTCTATAAATGTCTGTGTCTTTGACATTCTAGCTGTCCAGTTCTTCAATGTCTGTGTCTTTGACATTCTAGCTGTCCAGTTCTATAAATGTCTGTGTCTTTGACATTCTAGCTGTCCAGTTCTATAAATGTCTGTGTCTTTGACATTCTAGCTGTCCAGTTCTATAAATGTCTGTATTTTGACATTCTAGCTGTCCAGTTCTTCAATGTCTGTGTCTTTGACATTCTAGCTGTCCAGTTCTATAAATATCTGTGTCTTTGACATTCTAGCTGTCTAGTTCTTCAATGTCTGTGTCTTTGACATTCTAGCTGTCCAGATCTATAAATGTCTGTGTCTTTGACATTCTAGCTGTCCAGTTCTATGAATGTCTGTGTCTTTGACATTCTAGCTGTCTAGTTCTTCAATGTCTGTGTCTTTGACATTCTAGCTGTACAGTTCTTCAATGTCTGTGTCTTTGACATTCTGGTTGTCCAGTTCTATAAATGTCTGTGTCTTTGACATTCTGGCTGTCCAGTTCTTCAATGTCTGTGTCTTTGACATTCTAGCTGTCCAGTTCTATAAATGTCTGTGTCTTTGACATTCTAGCTGTCCAGTTCTATAAATGTCTGTGTCTTTGACATTCTAGCTGTCTAGTTCTTCAATGTCTGTGTCTTTGACATTCTGGCTGTACAGTTCTTCAATGTCTGTGTCTTTGACATTCTAGCTGTCCAGTTCTATGAATGTCTGTGTCTTTGACATTCTAGCTGTCTAGTTCTTCAATGTCTGTGTCTTTGACATTCTAGCTGTCCAGTTCTTCAATGTCTGTGTCTTTGACATTCTGGTTGTCCAGTTCTATAAATGTCTGTGTCTTTGACATTCTAGCTGTCCAGTTCTTCAATGTCTGTGTCTTTGACATTCTAGCTGTCCAGTTCTATAAATGTCTGTGTCTTTGACATTCTAGCTGTCCAGTTCTATAAATGTCTGTGTCTTTGACATTCTAGCTGTCCAGTTCTATAAATGTCTGTATTTTGACATTCTAGCTGTCCAGTTCTTCAATGTCTGTGTCTTTGACATTCTAGCTGTCCAGTTCTATAAATATCTGTGTCTTTGACATTCTAGCTGTCTAGTTCTTCAATGTCTGTGTCTTTGACATTCTAGCTGTCCAGATCTATAAATGTCTGTGTCTTTGACATTCTAGCTGTCCAGTTCTATAAATGTCTGTGTCTTTGACATTCTAGCTGTCCAGTTCTATAAATGTCTGTATTTTGACATTCTAGCTGTCCAGTTCTTCAATGTCTGTGTCTTTGACATTCTAGCTGTCCAGTTCTATAAATATCTGTGTCTTTGACATTCTAGCTGTCTAGTTCTTCAATGTCTGTGTCTTTGACATTCTAGCTGTCCAGATCTATAAATGTCTGTGTCTTTGACATTCTAGCTGTCCAGTTCTTCAATGTCTGTGTCTTTGACATTTTAGCTGTCCAGATCTATAAATGTCTGTGTCTTTGACATTCTAGCTGTCCAGTTCTTCAATGTCTGTGTCTTTGACATTGTAGCTGTTCAGTTCTTCAATGTCTGTGTCTTTGACATTCTAGCTGTCCAGTTCTTCAATGTCTGTGTCTTTTACGTTCTGACGGTTTAGCTTTACAGTTTCTAGTTTGACAACACCTGTCTTTGACATCCTGTCTGTCTAGTTTTACAATGTTTCTGTGTTTGACTTTCTGGCTGTCTACCTTTACAATGTCTGTGTGTCTTTGGCATAATGGTTGTCTAGTTTTTCAATGTCTTTCTAGGCCTTTGAAGTTCTCGCTGTCTTTCTAGCTGTGGCTTTTATAATATGACTGTATACGTTTGCATGTCTGTGTCTTTGACATACTGTCTGCCTAGGTTTGTAATGTCTATGTATTTGATATCCTGGCTGTCTAGATTTACAGTGTCAGTGTCTTTTACGTTTTGGTTGTCTACGTTTACGATACATATGTTTTGACACACTGGCTGTCTAGCTTTGCAGTGTTTCTCTCTTTGAGATACTGTTTGTCTAGTTTTGCAGTGTTCCTCTCTTTGAGATACTGGTTGTCCAGTATTGCAGTGTTCCTCTCTTTGAGATGCTGGTTATCCAGTTTTGCAGTGTTTCTCTCTTTGAGATACTGGTTGTCTAGTTTTGCAGTGTTCCTCTCTTTGAGATACTGGTTGTCCAGTATTGCAGTGTTCCTCTCTTTGAGATGCTGGTTGTCCAGTATTGCAGTGTTTCTCTCTTTGAGATACTGGTTGTCTAGTTTTGCAGTGTTCCTCTCTTTGAGATACTGGTTGTCTAGTTTTGCAGTGTTTCTCTCTTTGAGATACTGGTTGTCTAGTATTGCAGTGTTCCTCTCTTTGAGATGCTGGTTGTCCAGTATTGCAGTGTTCCTCTCTTTGAGATACTGGTTGTCTAGTTTTGCAGTGTTCCTCTCTTTGAGATACTGGTTGTCCAGTATTGCAGTGTTCCTCTCTTTGAGATGCTGGTTATCCAGTTTTGCAGTGTTTCTCTCTTTGAGATACTGGTTGTCTAGTTTTGCAGTGTTCCTCTCTTTGAGATACTGGTTGTCCAGTATTGCAGTGTTCCTCTCTTTGAGATGCTGGTTGTCCAGTATTGCAGTGTTTCTCTCTTTGAGATACTGGTTGTCCAGTATTGCAGTGTTCCTCTCTTTGAGATGCTGGTTGTCCAGTATTGCAGTGTTTCTCTCTTTGAGATACTGGTTGTCCAGTATTGCAGTGTTCCTCTCTTTGAGATACTGGTTGTTCAGTATTGCAGTGTTCCTCTCTTTGAGATACTGGTTGTCTAGTTTTGCAGTGTTTCTCTATTTGACATACTGGCTGTCTAATTGTATAGTGTTTTTGCCTTTGAATCCTGGTTGTCTAGTCTTACGTTGTATATGTCGGCTTTCTAGTTTTACAATGCTTATGTCTTTGACATGCTGGGTTCTAGTTTTCCAATGTTTCTGTCTATGACAAATTGGATATCTAGAATTACAATGCCAGTGTATGTGACATTCTGGCTGTATGGTTTTTACAATGTTTCTGTGTTTGACATACCGACAGTCTAGTTTTACAATGTGTCTGTCATTGATAAACTGTCAATGTGTCAATGTTTCTCTATTCAACATCCTGGCTGTCTAACTGTACAATGTTTTTGTATTTGAATCCTGGTTGCCCAGTCTTACGTTGTCTGTGTCGTTGACATGCCGGCTTTTAAGTTTTACAATGCTTCTGTCTTTGACATGCTGGGTTCTAGTTTCAGTTTCAGTTTCAGTAGCTCAAGGAGGCGTCACTGCGTTCGGACAAAACCATATACGCTACACCACATCTGCCAAGCAGATGCCTGACCAGCAGCGTAACCCAACGCGCTTAGTCAGGCCTTGAGAACACACACACACACACACAAAAAAAAAAAAAAAAAAAAAAAAAAAAAACCAACGGGGGAATAAATAATAGATAAGCTTGCATAAATAAATAAATAAATAAATAAATAAATAATAATTATAATATAGAAAAAGGTAGTAGTAATAATATTAGTAATACTAATAAAATGATAATAATAAAACATAAATAAATAAATAAATAAGACAACAATGGTGATAAATAAGCAAATAAATGTAAAATATGAAGACACACATTCACACATACACCCACACATGCATAACAGAAATGCACCAGACATGCAGTTTCACATATATGAAAGCACAGTCAAATACATATAAACGTACATGAGCTCCAACACACACACACACACACGCATTACCGTGCACCTCCTCTACCCCCCTCCTCCACACACTCATTTCTAGTCTAAGTATCGCAGCTTCCACGGCACACACACACACACACACACACACACAAACACACACTCACAGAGATGAACACTTACTTGTACAAGCACATATGAAAGCACAGTCAAATACATATAAACGTACATGAGCTCCAACACACACATACACACACACACAACGTTTTACAACGTTTCTGTACTTGGCATACCTGGTTGGATATTTAGAATTGCAATGTCTGTGTCTTTGACATTCTGGATGAATATTGGTCAAGTGGCTGGTCTAGTTTTACAATGTCTGCGTCTTTGACCATTCTAGCTGTCTGGTTTAACAGCATGGCATCTTATTGCACTGAAAGGCAACAACACTGCTCAGTGCAACGCTCACGTCTCACACAATGCCCGCACAAAACAAAGCACAAACATGAACACAAAATAATAAAATGCAACCCTGAGGCACGCACACACGCACATAATCATGCGCAGACACGCGTGCAAACGCATGCCTCATTAAGCTGACATTCCTTTTGAATTTTGCGGAAGCAGCATGAATAGAGAATGGCAGTGTAATTTGCCAGAGGGACAGAGAGTGTTTATATTTGGCTTGAACATAAAACCCAACGTTGAATTCATTGATTAATTCATCCCAAAAGTTGCACCGTGTCCATAAAAGACCTCCTTGGGCAGTTCAGTGTCAGCTGTTTGGTGGTCTTTTGTTGATAGTGTCCATTGATCAGCTTGAGCAGTCGAATGAAATATGGTTCATTTTCTGGTTATTAGATATACGTACAAAGTGCTACTTAGTTTGTACGTTTGATCAAACATATTCAGGGGAACAGTTTACTTTTAATTGTTCATTGAAGTAAGACGAGAAGGAGGCTCCTGACACGTGCTGACGAATAAAACATTCTTCAAAAGAAACGTCCGACCTACATTCACGATAAATAGTCCACTTGCATTTTTGCCCTGATCCACTGGATGGAGCTCCCCCCCCCCCCCCCACACCCCACCCCCAACACCTGTCTTATCATGTGACCGAGCTAACCAATCAGGACAGCGAATGGCAATGGCAGACATCTTTGCGTGACGCCGATCAGATGCTGAAAGGGCATCAGGAAAATTTCCCCGGGGCACGACTCGCTACGTGGCACTTGATCAGGGTGTCTACAGTTGTCCTGAAGTCTGTGAGCAGACGGTGGTATCAACAGTGCGTCCTAAGTGACCATTCAGTAGGTATTGGTGAAAGGATCAGCAGGGTCCTCGACCATCGCTGTTGGTTTACTTCTTGGTCTTGGTGTTCGTGTTCTGTTCTTGATATTGTTGTTGTTGTTGATCTTCTTTTTTCTCTCCTGCTCCTGCTCCTCCCTCCTCCTTCTCAGTCTTCTTCCTGCAACACGCACTATTTATCTATATAATGTATTTGTATACATGTCTATCTATCGTTACCTATCTTTCTAAAATGAGTCGACTATGAAGAATTCAAAACAAAGCAAAACAAGAAGCAGAGCCTCTATTGCCCTCGTGTGATTCCTGCTACACAACAACAGTATCAGTATCAGTATCTCAAGGAGGCGTCACTGCGTTCGGACAAATCCATATACGCTACACCACATCTGCCAAGCAGATGACTGATCAGCAGCGTAACCCAACGCGCTTAGTCAGGCCTTGAGAAAACAGATGAGCACAACAACAACAAAAATCAACAACGCTGACAGCGAGGTGAGTGGGCAGTTTACCAGTACATTTACATAACTATTCAAATCATATTTTTCCTCGACATCAGAAACCAGTGCTTGTAAATAACCTGAAGTTGTGTGCAGGAAACGGAGCAATCCCATCTAAAGCAGCACACATCGATCAGCATATTTCATCGTTTACGATAATTTTTATAGATATATCAATGTTTCACACTGTCCCTGTTTTATCGCGATTTTTCGGCTCTGATGAATCGAACAGAATTGCCGGACATATTTTCGGGCTGATATACACAATGATAACTACGGACAAATTCAGTTCTTCCGGATTCTTCTACAACGAACAGTGCAGTTCATCATGATGAATGAAAATAACAGGCATTCAACACAGTCAAACAGCCCACCCAGTGTCCACCCCAAGGTGATTTTAAAACGAAGAGAGACAAACACTGGAACGATTCCATACTGATAAACATAACAGATTTGTTTTTAACCCTTTCACCGCCAAGCTCGCATTTATGCACAGGCGTGGTAGAGGACCCATGTCACTGAAAGGTGACCATTCATTGGTCTGTTATCCATGAACCTACTGCTCTTAATGTTCGATGGTAGGATAGGCCATATTTTCTATACATCGCAGGGGAATCCCCAGCTATTCATAGCCACTGCCTTTTCTGTGTTTATACCACAAGGGAATTTTGTACTCTTAAATTGACTGGCGGTGAAAGGTTTAAACCTGAAACTCTAGTAAATTCTGATTGTTACTTTCATATTCATGTTCTCTTTCTGAAGCCACGCTTTGCTAATATGACCCCCCACCCCCCACCCCCAAACAACAACAGCAACAAAAAAACAACAAAAAACAAAAAAACAAACAAACAAAAAACAAACAAAACACACAGACACACACACACACACACACACACACACACACACACAAAACTAACAATAACAACAAGTGTGTAAATCCAACTGAGCAGTATGCTTTAGGAGTCTGTTGCATTGGCAGGTTTTTGAGAATTTACTTTCTTCCGGATGGCTTGATAGCATGAATATGGGGAAAGACATTTTTTGGAACCACGAATCGTGGAAAGTTTTTTTTTTGCTTCACCCTTATTAAACAGTTGAGATCTTCGCGAACAATGAAATTCAGTACAGAGTGTATCAATATCGTCTAATTGTCTGCTGTATTTCTGTAAATATTTGGTCACTGACACTAGGATTGCGGGACACGTTGTACCATATTATTTCTATACATCCGTCCTTCAGTTGTGTAACTGTGTTTCCAAAAAAACAAAATTATTCCGTCGATACGAAGCATTAGTGCTTTAGATTGGCTTCAGTCGTGGGAAATGTTTGACAAATAAACAATGTTCTTCGTCATCATCGATTATTATTATTATTATTTTGTTTGTTTTTTTGTTTTTGTTTTAGCAATGTAACGGTCAAGAGAGAGAGAGAGAGAGAGAGAGAGAGAGAGAGAGAGAGAGAGCCACGCGATTCATGATGCCTCATTTTGCAACAAGGTTTACATTGAACATTGACGTCATAGTTGTCATGTTCCTTGGATACCTCGGATCACGGTGGCTGGCCAATACTTCCCCATTGGCTTCGTTATTCTCTGCAGCTCACTCTGTGTCCGTCAGCTCCACTGAAGTAATGGCCGCGTATCTCTTATGTGCTGGTAGGTAGTCTCACCTAGGTTAATTGTCTGATCAAATCGTTCTCCGAGGACATTTGTATTCTGTATCGTCGTCGTCGTCTTCTTTTTTTTTTTTTTTTGCGGATGATTGGGGCGAGTGAAGGGGAGAATGTATTCATTGTTTCGATGTGTAAGAAGTAAAGAGTGGATGCTGATAATCATGTTAAATTCATGAAATATATCCTGGCTTGAATATTGATTGTTATTGCCTTCCCCACAGTTGTTTGTGGCTGTGTCTTCGCCTCTACACTCCATCTCGCTCTCTACGATCGGCTTCGGATCCACTCTGTTTACACATAACCAGAAGCAAACACTCCACTGTCGGACGCCATTCTTTCTCTGTCTCTGGACCTTGCATTTGGAATGAACTTCCTCTTTCGTTTCATCAGGTCTCCGCACTCAGCTCTTTCAAGTCTGGCATTAAAACCCACCTCTTCACAAGATAGCCTCCCTCCCCTGCCTCTTCCTTGTCTTCAGTTTCTTCAGTTTTAGAGTTATGCATGCGTGTGAATGACTGGTGTGAAAGCGCTTAGATTTGTCTCTGCACAAGATTCAGCGCTATATAAATACTCTTCTCTTCTTCTCATAGTTCGGCTGCATTTTGTGTGTCTGCCTTTGGGCTGCGTTCTCATCGCCGAAGTAATTGATGTCTTCATCGTTCACGATGATCTTTCGTGATGATGATGCTGAGGAGGAATTTTGTTTAATGTCCCGTCACACATATTGGTGACTGAAGACATGTTGTTAGAGTATCAGTGTATATATTTCAGTATCATCGTTCAGAAGAAGAGGGGCATGTGGATAAATGGTGAGTTAGGGGAGACTGGGCATCTGAGGGAGGGGGGTGGGTGAAATTTGAAAAAAAAAAATGAAAAAAAAATATCTAAATCCAAATCACAGAAAATTACTTAAAGGACTTCGTAAAAGAGAAGTCGTTAATCTGACAAGCGAAACAACTGATAATGAATGCAAAAAGTCAAAAACATCAACGTTGTCAGTCACTTGTGAAGACTACTTTCGTGTAGATACGGCTTCATCAAACCACAGTCAAACATTATGTGCTTAATTGTCGGGTTACTAAAGCGTATGCACTTGACATTAGAACAATATTTTAGTCCGTAATGCATTAGATAATAGTCTAAACATTAGACTCAGAATTGGTCTGCGAATCGGACCAAATGATTATTGAGTCACAACGTGCAGACTCTGGTCCACACCGCTGAACAGAATAGAGAGCTGCTAGCGAGGCAGTTGTGCTTGTTTTACAAACTTGAGTCTTTGACATTTTGGTTTGCCCTCAGATCATTGTTACTTACGTGGCACGTTGTTCAGGTTCTCTCGTAAAACTGTGATGTGCGTGCCGACTTCAGTGTCTGTCTCTATCTTTCCTTCTTCCTTCTATCTTTTGCTTTTGTTTTGTTTTCCTTTGAGGATGCTTGCCATTAAAATAAAAGTCACAGGGAAAGATTTATCGTCCAAAATATTCAGCACATTCAGTATATATATATATATATATATATATATATATATATATATATATATATATATATATATTCACAAGCAAAATCAAAAATCAATCAGCCAGGACGAATCACATCCAGTTTTTGGGATTTTCGAGATGTTCCCCTCAGGTCGACGGTACAGAAGTTTAATAAGGACGAAAACCAATCGCTTCGCCAATAGATATTTCTCCAAAGCAGTCAGTGCCCTGTCTCGAACAAATCCTGTATGATTAAATACAATTGTGAAATCAACAACCATCTACCTGAAGATTTAGTCATCAGCCCCATCCACATGTAATATGTGGCTTCTGTTCAAACGTGTGTGTGTGTGTGTGTGTGTGTGTGTGTGTGTGTGTGTGTGTGTGTGTGTGTGTGTACGTGCATGTGTGCATGTGTGTGTGTGTGTGTGTGTGTGTGTGTGTGTGTGTGTGTGTGTGCATGAGTGAGTGTGCACACGTTTTTGTATTGATATGCACTTGTATGTATCCTAATTTCTACTGTATATGTGTTTGTGTATGATTTTCGATTTATGTTTGTACCCTTTTCTGTACTATCCCCCCAATATTCCTTGTGACCCCGGTACACTTGGTAATAAAGACATATTCTATTTCTCTCTCTCTCTCTCTCTCTCTCTCTCTCTCTCTCTCTCTCTCTCTCTCTCTATATATATATATATATATATATATGTGTGTGTGTGTGTGTGTGTGTGTGTGTGTGTGTGTGAAAACACTTTAAATCAATGTTATTCATTCAAACTATCATTTCATATACTGTAAAATCCTTAGTTACGTTTGTCTTTTTTTCTTTTATTTATACAATCCATTTTCAAAGCTTTTCACGAATACAACAGAATATGATTTTTTTCACCTCAGAAAAAAATATTCTTTTTTTTTTTCCTAAACGTCACCGAAGTACAAACGGAAGGAACGAGGATGATAATGATGATGCTGCTTGGGATCGATCATCATCGTGAGGTCTGTACCCCATCTTTTACCCCAGTGGTAACCAGCTTGAGAGATAGGACGCACATAATGTTGTCAATAATGTCAAGCAAAGACCATATCCATAGTGCACAGGTTTTCACTCATACTTAGAATAATCCATTTACAAAACCTTTAACTCTCTCAGTACGGCCAGTCCTCTCTTCTCCTCTACACAGACCCCTCGGATGTTCAGTGGGTGTCTGAATAACACAACCTTTAGCTTCCGTCGTCAGAACTGTGGTATTCTTTGTCAACATTCATATAAGAGCGTTCCGCTTGCAATATTTTGATGATGGTAATTGGGATGAAACGCTGTTAACATCGTCTCTTTCGCCGTTCGTATGGAGAGAGTTAATACAATGATCAACGGTCAAGCGCGCGTCTTGTTACTAGTGATCCAAACAACGAAGACTCTCCCCATCTCTCGCTCTCATTCCCAACACGTAATAAGACAGTGACAAGACATCATTAGGAAGGGTACAGAAGCGACGCTGCAGAACATTATCATCTCGCGATAAAGATCCCACCAAGCGCAAGACTATGTTAAAAAAAACAACAAAACACTTGACAGCACGTCTGAGGTATGCGGCATTGCTTCAGTGGAACTGACGAACACAGAGTGAGCTGCAGAGAATAACGAAGCCAATGAGGAAGTATTGGCCAGCCAACCTGATCACCAAAGTCATTCAGCGCCCGACAACAGTGTGTCGGTATCCGAGGAACACGATAACAATGACGTCAACGTTCAATGGAAACCTAGTCTTTGAAGCAACATGATTCACATCAGCTCTCCTTGTCTCTCTGTCTGTCTCTGTATATCTCTGTCTCTTCCCCATCTCTCTCTCTCTTTGTTCATGATGTCTCTCTCTCTCTCTCTGGGTGTCTTTAGTAAAAAATACTTTATTTAGACTTGGGTTTGGATGTCTGGTTGCAACAAGGCGTTGG
>NC_134901.1:23994852-24002352 GCF_041734735.1 Babylonia areolata
AGTGTGTGTGTGGGCATAAGACAAGTAGAATATTCATCTTGATTACAAGTAAGATGTTTGTACGTTTTGAAATCGACATATATGGAGAGCACTGCTTTCAAAAAGGAAATAAACAAAAGGAAAAACAGATACACATATGAAAAAATGAAGTACGCATTGTTACGCGCGCGCGCGCGCGCGCATGTGTGTGTGTGTGTGTGTGTGTGTGTGTGTGTGTGTGTGTAACACAGTATACGCTTTATCAAATCTTTTCTGTCAGTGTACTTTCACTAAATCAGCTAGCTTCAATCACTTAAACTGCACTATTTAATTGTATTAAAAATTGTCATTTGATGTCAGTGTTTGGTCTTCATATATACATATATGCATTATCTTATGTTATGTTGTTGCTTATCCCAAACTGAGTGGTAGTCTTTCCATGCTATTTGTTTACACGTGCTTTACTATTCACTTGTGCTGAGATGTGCTTAATGACATCTGTTTACTTGTGTCTGTTCAGGCACTGTTTTTATCTCTTCTTCTTATCTGTTCTAACTATTGTAAATAAAATAGAAAACCCCTTTTGTACTGTACCCTTTCATTATAAATAAAACCAGTCGGTTCATAACACGGCTATATATATATATATATATATATATATATATATATATATATATATATATATATATTCCTAAAGTTATACCAAGGACGCTATCAAAACAGCTAACCCGGAACTATTAAAAAAAAAAAAACAACTAAAAAGGCGAAAAAGAAAATTCATCATTCAGTAATAATGGTCAGCAGGTTGGAAGATATCATCGTCTTTCTGTTTTGGAGATTGTGATAAAGACATACTTTCGTGAATATTAAAGCAACGAAATACATTGTTTTCTTTATTCCAGCAAACTTGTTTGTTCTGCATTGTTTTCCGTGTTTATCTTCTTAGTGATTCATCTTTCAGAAAGAAAGTATTTAAGTTCAGTAATCATCACACTTAACTGGACACGCACGCACGCACGCTCTAGCACACACGCACACACATACACACACACACACACACACATACACACACACACACACACACGCACGCACGCAGAGCCTGGGAAGGGAGGAAGGTGACGATAGTGAAAAGTCAGAAACGGAAGAGGAGTTCCAGACTTCAATTTTTTGACACCTCGCTGATGATTCTTGAAGATATATGTTCATCTTGTCTCTGTCAATGTCACACAGGGAAGGTGGGAAGAGAGGGGGAGGGGAAGGGAGGAAGGTCCATGACGTCCACACATTGTCCAATCAGAATCAGGACTGACTGGTTTCAATAGCACCGGCTGAAGGCGGGGAAGATCGAACAGCGAATCCTTTGGTGATCGAACCCAGAAGAAGCGAAAGAAAAGCATTCACGTCTTTTACTGTTACTGTATCGATCCTGGGACATGGAGACGTGGTGTCATGTTAGGGGTGGTGATCGATGTGGGGGGGGCGTGGGGGGGGGGGGTGCGGGGGGGAGTGGTGGTGGCGGGGAGTCGGGGGGGGTGGAGGGTGGACTGATCGTGTTTAGAGATCGCCAACTGGGAAGGGGGTGTGGAGGGGTGGGGTGGGGTGCGGTGGGGGTGGTGGGGGGAGGGGGTAGTGAGGATCGATGGAGAGGAACAGAAATTGTTTTAAACGTGGAGGACATTAGTTAAAAGGTCACTGCTTTGAAAATTTGCTCCATGAGTTTTATGTCGGTGCATTGACAGTCACATGGACGGACAGACAGACAGACAGACAGACGGACAGACAGACATATACTGCTCAGACCTATACAGACATACGTTTGCGCGGAAACATACGCATTATACAGAGAGAGAGAGAGAGAGAGAGAGAGAGAGAGAGAGAGAGAGAGAGAGAGAGAGAGAGAGAGAGAGAGAGAATCTTGAGAAACCTTTTTTATTTCAACAATTTTTTTAATTCCCCATCTCTCATCCATCCATTCCACAAATCTTACATTCATTCATCAACATCTTTCTGCTGCGGTCGTGATACAGGGTCACCTGGAAATGGACAGGAAAAGAGAAATGAAAAGTGTCATGGAAACATGCAATGTTGGCAATGACATCATATTGTAAAATGTAGAGAGCTTCAAGAATATCTTAATAAATACATAAATAAATAAATAAATAAATAAATAAGCATTTCTTGAGACAACACGGACATAATAAAATACGTGACGGATGTCTTCACATTTTTTTTTTTTAAGAATTGCTTAATCAATGTATTACTGATGAATTTTTTTTAGCCTCTATTCATTTTTTAAACTATGCAGCTCTTTTTTCAACAAAGTAAGTCGTATTTATAGATTCTGAACAAGCAAGGCAATATAAGGTTTAACAAGACAAAAATGTAGGCTGTAAAAATCATAATCTGCGAAACGAAGAAGACATGGAGGTGGACACATCATTTGAAAACTTGCACAACTCAACGTGAGCACGTGAAAACGGAGAGTTACGGCCCTGATGAGACACACAACCCTGCCGTTTGGAGAGAGAGAGAGAGAGAGAGAGAGAGAGAGAGAGAGAGAATATATATACAGTGCTTCATTTTGAGATCCCTCATACATTCTCATCACCATCAGAAATGCAAGCTTCCAGTAAACTGTCTGCTCGAAACTGCATCAGCTGCATGTGTATCCTATTTATTTCCCTTCCCTCCCCACTAAATTAACCCCCCCAGGATACAATTGATGGCATCCGTGAAATTGATCCTTTTGGGCCACGTGTGGGAGGGAGCATAAAGAAAAGGCAACCTTCTTGATGATCCTTCTAGATCAAATAGTGCTCAGTGATACAGAGGGGGCCTCGGACATAAAACTGGAGCAGTTCAACACAACGTTTTTTTTTTTTTCATGAATAATTTTCCCCGTGCTCAATGCTTCTCCAGACGTGATAGTTACACTCTTTTTTTCCCTTCTCTATCCTCCTGTGTCCATTAAAGAAAATTTCAAAGACGTTCCCCGTTGTATTACATTTATTCTTCATAAAAAAAGTCTTCGTAACTATTTTTTTCACTTATTGTTTGTGTTTACAAGCATATTCGACAAATAAAAAAAGCAAGATTATTTATACAGAAACAGTTGTTCAAAGCTATTGCTGAATGCTTACCGGTTTGCCTTCTGATTTGTTATCACACATTCAGATAATCATGAACAATGCTGCTCGGGTTATTTCCAGAAAGTCAGAAGAAAAGAAGTTTCAGTTTCACTTTCTCAAGGAGGCGTCACTGCGTTCGGACAAATCCATACACGCTACACCACATCTGTTGAGCAGATGCCTGACCAGCAGCATAACCCAACGCGCTTAGTCAGGCCTTGAGTGCATGCTTACATATTTGTGTACCTATGAAAGTGGATTTCATTTTACGTAATTTCGCCAGAGGACAACACTCTCGTTGCCATGGGTTCTTTTTCAGTGCGCCAAGTGCGTGCTGCACACGGGACCTCGGTTTATCGTCTCATCCGAAAGACTAGACGCTCAGTTTGATTTTCCAGTCAAACTTAGGAGAAAGGGCGAGAGCGGGATTCGAACCCACACCCTCACGGACTCTCTGTATTGGCAGCTGAGCGTCTTAACCATTCTGCCACCTTCCTCCTGAGAAGAAGAAAAGAAATCATGTTACACCTCTCTTACGTCAACTTAACTGGTTGCCCGTTTGGTACAAAATTCAGCATACGGATGCGAGACATGGCGGACAACACAGACGATGCAGCAGAAGATTCAGGCATTCTTCAACACCTGTCTGAGGCGCATCTACAAGATCCGATGGCAGGAGAAGATCCGAAACGAAGATCTGTGGAAGCGAGCGGGACAGAAACCAGTGGCCAACAGATACTGCGGAGGAAGTGGGGCTGGATCGGACACACCCTCAGGAAGCCAGCGTCCAGCATTACATGCCAAGCCCTGACCTGGAACCCGCAGGGAAAGAGGAAGAGAGGCCGGCCTCGCAACAGCTGGAGGTGAGATACCGAGGCAGAGCTGAAGCAGCAAGGGACCAACTGGACTGGAATGGCCAGAACAGCCCAGAACAGAGTGCGATGGCGAGGGGTCGTCGATGGCGTATGCTCCACCAGGAGCGATGGGCATAATGAATGATATTGATGCTGCTTCCATTTTATTCATCTTCTGTCTTTCGTATTCACACCCCTTTCGTGTTCTCTCAGGTCCTCTTCTGGAAAAGCACCTTCGTTCGAGTCCCCTACGTCTCTTCAAAGACATTATTTTTTTGGTCAGAGATCCTTTCAGTGTCAAGAACCTTCTTTCTGGAACTCTTCCTCTGGATCTCTGTCACTCATTAACGTTGTCATATTTCAAAACAGCTCTCTTTAAGGGAGGAAAGCGCTCAACAAATGTCCATTATTATTATTATTATTATTATTATTATTATCATATCTACACAGGCATACAGGTATATACACACACACGCGCGCGTGTGCGCGGACACACAAACACATATATGTCCACCCCCACCCCCCAGCCCCAACCCCCCATCTAACCCTCGGGGTCAGAGAGTGAATGAAGGGGTGGCGGGGGGAGGGGGAGGGGGGCGCTGGGGGAGGGAGGGAAGGGGAAGGGAGGACGGTCCATGACGTCCACACATTGTCCAATCAGAATCAGGACTGGCTGGTATCGATAGCAGCGGCTGAAGGCGGGGAAGATCGAACAGCGAATCCTTTGGTGATCGAAGCCCGAAGAAGCGAAAGAAAAGCATCACGTCTTTTACTGTTACTGTATCGATCCTGGGACATGGAGACGTGGTGTCATGTTAGGGGTGGTGATCGATGGTGGGTGGGTGTGGAGGTTGGGGTGTGTGTGTGTGTGTGTGTGTGTGTGTGTGTGTGTGTGTGTGTGGAGAGGGTCGGGGGTGGGGGTTGGGGGAGGGGGGGACTGATCGTGTTTAGAGATCGCCAGCTGCGAACGGAGTGTAAGAAAGGTATGGGGGAGTGGGGGTTGGTAAGGATCGATAGAGAGGACAGACGTTCTGAAGAAAGGACGTTCTGTAAGACGTTCTATGGAGAATCATGAAAACAAAAAACAAAACAAAAAACAAATAAAAAAACCGCAGAAAATAGGATCCCTACGTCCGTACAGGTCCACAAGTGACCCAACAGTGCATGCATAAACTGCACTTTGTTTGAATTTCTTAGATAATGTTTTAGATTTTTTAGATTTTGTACTCTATCTTTTCCACGTTCTGTTCTCTCTCTCTCTGTGTCTGTCTCTCTTCCTTTCTTAGTCCCCTCACCCTTGCTCCCCCTCCCCCCCCGCCCCTCCCCTCCACCTCAACCGCCCCCCTTTTCATTCGAATATACATAAATGTCGATTTCTAATTAATAATAACAATTATCATTATGACAGAAATGATAATAATCCAAATGATTATAATAATATCATTTATTTTCAGTCATCTTAGATGAACAGACTATAAATAAATAAACGAAACGAACTTAGATAATATTTTACTTAAAAAGTGTGTGACAGTGTGCAGGGTGAATGTACAATAGGAACTGTGCAATGCTCGTGTCTTTTGATACATCTATACTGATAATCACTATGTAATAATAAAGCTATTCTTATCTTATCTTAATTTAATGTGCAATGTTACTCTTGGTGCATTTCAATGTGTTTAAAATAATGACTAATTGCAATATTTCAATGATGAAGTGAATATATATGCAATACTTTTTATATCAATGTCTTATATGTCATTTGAATCTTTTTTTTATTTTTTTTTTTAAATTAAGTCATGTTTATTTTGTTGTGTTGAGTAATTGTCTACATTTGTTTTGCGCTACACCTGATGTAATTTCTCTTTATGAGATAACAAAGTTATTCTTAATCTTATTCTTACGATCGTTTTTCACTTCCTTAACCTTCAAAGGCACATTATTATACAGGTCTCATCAGCGCGTGGGGAAGATTAGGCACCAGCTCTTTTTTTTTTCTTCTTTTTTTGTGTGTGTTGACTTAAAGCTATGATACATTGGATGTGGTGTTGCGTATGTGGATCAGTCCGCGCGCTTTGACACCGCCTTGACTCCCCCCCCCCCCCCCCCCCAAAACAAAACAAAACAAAACAAAAAACCACAAAACCCCCCACAAACAACAACAACAACAAAAAACAACAACTGAAACTGGACACAGGTCTTATGTTCCTGAGCCAAATGACAAGCAACGGGTGTAATATCTTAAAAGTTGTGTTGGAAACAGGGCATGGGCTTTATTATGATTATTATCATTATTATGATTATGATTATGATTATAATTATGATTATCATCATCATCATCATCATTATTATTATTATTATTATTGTTGTTGTTGTTGTTGTCATTATTATCATCATTATTATTATTATTCTTATTGTTGTTATTATTATTATTATTACTATTATCGTTCTTCTTATCATCATTATTATTATTATTATTATTATTATTATTATTGTTATTATTATCATCATTCTTCTTCTTATTATTATCGTTGTTGTTGTTATCATTATCATCAGCAATTTTTATTATCATCAGCATTATTATCATTATTATTATCATCATCAGTATTATCATTATCTTGCATTTGAGAGCCGTTTATGCATGGTTCCTGAACTTTACCATGAACTTGGGTCTTTGACTTTTCGTGTGAGTCTGTTTCACATAATCATAATTACAGTCACTGCCAGTGAGATCTGACTGCCTTTGCCGACATAGTTGTCTTCATTTTTGACGCCAGAAAAAAAAAAAACAAACCCACAACAAAAAGCCTGAAGAGAAATAGTAGCCACACGAGGCCACCCCCACACCCCACAACCCCACACCCCCACCATGCGCATACATCTTGCTTAAAGAACATCATGTGTCTTTTATGCGAATCTTTAGAAACGTAATATATATATATACATATCTGGACTGTAGTTTTTCCTGTCTTGCTTCACATAGCGAGAGAGAGAGAGAGAGAGAGAGAGAGAGGGGGGGAGGGGCAGGGGGGAGAGGGGGGGGGGGTGGGGGTGGGAATGGGGCAAGGGGAGGTGTGTATGTGTTCTAGATGGGTATCAGAGGTGGGGCATGTTGGATAGAACTGTGTGGGTTAATGGCTGTCCTGAAGAGAGAGAGAGAGAGAGAGAGAGAGAGAGAGAGAGAGGTGTGGGTGGGAATGGGGCAAAAAGAGGTGCAGGTGTACTAGGGAGGGTATTAGAGGTGGGGCGGTGTTGGATAGAGCTGTGGGGGTTAATGGCTGTCCTAGAGTGTGAGAGAGAGAGAGAGAGAGAGAGAGAGGGGGGGGGCAAGGAGAGGTGTATGTGTGCTAGAGAGGGTATTAGAGGTGGGATGGTGATGGGTAGAGCTGTGCGTGTTAATGGCTGTCCTGAAGAGAGAGAGGGAGAGAGAGAGAGAGAGAGAGAGAGAGAGAGAGAGAGAGAGGTGTTGTGGGAATGGGGCAAAAAGAGGTGCAGGTGTGCTAGAGAGGGTATTAGAGGTGGGATGGTGATGGGTAGAGCTG
>NC_134901.1:24007352-24009852 GCF_041734735.1 Babylonia areolata
TTGAAAGCTATAATGGATTAACATTTAATTTTTCAAATGTTCGCCTGTTTCATTGAAGTGCAAAACAAAACACTAAAACACTTGCCCACTCGGCAACATACCACCAACATGAACA
Organism: Babylonia areolata; assembly: GCF_041734735.1. Taxonomy (NCBI): domain Eukaryota; kingdom Metazoa; phylum Mollusca; class Gastropoda; order Neogastropoda; family Buccinidae; genus Babylonia; species Babylonia areolata. The sequence goes on from NC_134901.1 coordinate 24,007,468, forward strand.
ATGTACGGACATGGCGCCCGAGCGCTCGTGTGTGCGTGTGTATGTTTGTTGCAAGTGCGTCCTTGTGTTATTCTGATTTTGCTGTCTCTGTGTGTGTGTGTGTCTCTCTCTCTGTCTCTTTGTCTCTGTCTCTTTGTCTCTATTTCTGTCTGTCCGTCTCTCTCTCTCTCTTTCTCTTTCTATCTCTCTCCCTCTCTCTCTCCCCCTCTCTCTCCCTCTCTCTCTTCCCCTCTCTCTTTCCCTCTCTCTCTGTCTCTCTCTTTCCCTCTCTCTCTGTCTCTCTTTCCCTCTGTCTCTCTCTCTCCCCCTCTCTCTCTCTCTCTGTCTCTCTCTTTCCCTCTCTTTCTCTCTTTCCCTCTCTCTCTCTCTCTCTCTGTGTCTCTGAGAAGAAGAAGAAGAAGACGAAGACACTGTCACCTTTCCTCAACGTTTCTCTCTCTCTTTCCCCATCTCTATCTGGTATGCTTCAAGGTGAAGTAAAGAACCTGACAGAAGAGTGTGCTAGTCTTCGGGAAGAAAACGCCGAGCTGAGGGAAGGTAACGCCAACCTAGAGAAAAGGATCGCCAACATGGAGAAGAAGACGGACGACCTTGAATGCCGATCCAAACGGAACAACGTCCTCTTCTACGGACTGCAGAGACCGGACAAGGAGACTACGGAGGATCTTGAGGCAACAGTCAGGGACATGATCACCAACAAGCTGGAGCTGGCCAGTGACGTCCCCTTCGACAGACTGCACCGCCTGAACCAGAAGTCCATCTCCCCAGTGATCGGATGCTGTACCTATTTTAAAGACAAGGTAGAATTACTGAAGGCAAAGAGAAAAGTGCAGGGCACGGGAATTTTCATAGGGAAGGATTTCTCGTTTAGAATCAGGGAAATAAGACGTAAATTGACGCCCCATTTGAAAAAGGCAAGAAGTGACAATAAAAGAGCGTCCATGGTTTTTGACCATCTTGTTATAGATGGTATCAAATTCTCTCTGGATAGTGAAGGGAATATGACTGAAATGAAACAGGACTGTGGCCACTCTTCTCCAGAAGATAACATTGTATGTCAGAATGCGCAAAGTAATTTTTCCACAGTTAAGTCCAAGGGAACAGCCAAAAAACATAACACCGGTTGCAAACCCGGTTAAGGTTGAAACAACACGTGCCTGTGCACCCAAAGACCGTGTCGATGACAGTGACAGTGACAGGGGTGGCTGTGTGAGTGAACTCGGCACGGGGCGTGTTGTGCGGACTGGCAGAGATAAAAATACACATGTGTTTACACTTAGCTCGTTGAAGATATTGTATATTAATGGGAAATTAAGACAAGGATTTTGTTACTTTTGTTCGTTCTTTTGATGTTATTTGTTTCGTAGAAACATTTCTTGAGACTTTTCACTCAGACATCTTTGCTAATTACGCAAGTTTTTTTTAAAATTTTTATATAAACCTGCGATTAAACTTTCTAATCACGGTCGTCCTTCGGGCGGAATTGTGTGCCTTATCAAGAAAATACATGAATCATTTGTTCGCCCTATGGATGTAAATTATGCTAATATTTTGGTTTTCCTCATAGATAAAGCGATGTTAGACACGATGAAAGATATTTTGTTTGTTTGTGTTTATGTACCACCTGAGGGATCACCGTTGTATTCCTATTTTGATCATGATAATGGTATTAGTTTGTTGGAAGATTGCTTAACGGATTGTTTGTTAACAGTTCATGACGTATACATTTTCTTAGCAGGAGACTTCAACAGTGGAACTGCTGATGCAACATCTGAAGTTTTTCATGAGACAAGTATTATTGATTCATTACATTTAAGTCACCCTGTCAGCATGAACAGAACATTTCAAGATAAAATTGTGAATGAGTATGGTAAACTTTTGTTGAATTTGAATTTGTGTACCACATTTGATCTAAGTATTTTAAATGGTGTGTGTAATGGCGACCATCATGGTTGCTACACATACATCTCAGATTCAGGTAGCAGCGTGAAGAAGATGAGTTGCATTTTGTTTTGTATTGTCCAGCATTGACTGATGTGAGAGCACGATATATTCCATCAAAATTATATCGGTATCCAAATCAACTACGGCTAAGCTTACTTATGGCTTCTTGTAATGAAAGGATTGTCAGGAATTTTTCAGTTTATTTATACAAAGCATTCCACTTGCGATCGGTAATGACTTCATGATTGCTGAACTCATTAGGATTAAGATTAAGATTATTAGTCAAATGCAGATACTATATTGTTGTACATTGTTTACCCTGTTCATGAGGGACAATGGCCTTATATGAATAAACCATCCATCCATCCATCCTCTCTCTCTCTTTCCCTCTCTCTATCTGTCTGTCTGTCTCTCTCTCCCTCCCCCTCTCTCTCTCATTCT
>NC_134901.1:24024852-24027352 GCF_041734735.1 Babylonia areolata
TGTGTGTGTGTGTTGTGTGTGTGTGTGTGTGTCTATGTGTCTGTGTCTCTGTGTCTCTCTTTCTCCCTTTGTCTATTTGTCTGTCTGTCTGTATGTCACTCTCTGTAGGTATTATCTTTCTCTCTCTCTCTCTCTCTCTCTCTATATATATATATATATCTGTGTGTGTGTGTGTGTTTGTGTGTGTGTGTGTGTGTGTGCGTGTGTGTGTGCGTGTGTGTGTGTGTGTGTGTTTGTGAAGGGATGGGTTTGAATTCTTCATCGTGGGATGAGGTGGTGGTGGTGGTGGTGGTGGTGTCTTCTTGCCTGATCTTGTTGGACTAACGCATTCTTGTGTGTGTGTGTGTGCGTGTGTGTGTGAGGTGTGTGTGTGTGTGTGTGTGGTGTGTGTGTGTGTGTGTGTGTGTGTGTGTGTGTGTGTGTGTGTGTGTGTGTGTGTGTGTGTGACCTTATGTAAAAAAAAAAAAGCCAGTGTGTTATGTTTCATCATCGCTTTCAAAATGGTAGTTCCGGTCTGTAAAAAAAATGATACATAAGGTATTTTATGAAACAAACTCTATGTCTTGGGCAAGGCACAGGGGGTCGGGGTTCAACCCTCTCCTTGTGCCGCTTTAACTCTCTCCATACGAACGGCGAAAGAAACGACGTTAACAGCGTTTCATCCCAATTACCGTCATCAAAATATTGCAAGCGGAACGCTCTTATACTGAAGAGGTGAATGTTGACAAAGAATACCACAGTTCTGACGATGGAAGCTAAAGGTTGGGTCATTCAGACACCCACTGGGCATCCGAGGGGTCTGTGTAGAGGAGAAGAGGGGACTGGCCGTACTGAGTGAGTTAACCTTTCCCAGCTGAAGTCGGGTATCCATTCACCAATGCTGTTGGAGGTGAGAAAATCCAAATGAAGCGCCTTTCCCAAGGACACAACTCTTTGCCGAAAGTGAGCCTCGAACTCGTGATGCAACGTTAGTTTTTGTTTTGTTTTGTTTTTCCTTTTTTTGCCAACTGCTGCATCTCCGTTTTTAGCAGTACGTCTGGAAAAAAAAACAACAAAAAAACATGCTATATAAAATTAATGTCCTTTTTTGAAATTATTATTATGATTATCATTAGTGTTGTTGTTGTCTGTGCGAGTGTGTATGTGTGCATGACTAGAACCTGATTGAACAAAACAGGAAACGAATGATGAGCGCCCAGAGACAGCTGTTGGCTAGATACCCAGGTAGGCAGCCTGTTGTGCAAATGACTCCAGGTTTGTAAAGCACTTAGAGCTTGGTCTCCAACCAAGGGTAGGGACTATATAAGTACCCTTATCCGTCCATCCATTACAGTATCAGTATCAGTATCTCAAGGAGGCATCACTACGTTCGGACAAATCCATATACGCTACACCACATCTGCCAAGCAGATGCCTGACCAGCAGCGTAACCCAACGCGCTTAGTCAGGCCTTGAGGCCATCCATTACAAACGTGTATAAACGAAGATGCCCGAAGACTCACATTGCATCACGTTTCGCAACTCAGGGAGATGTGGGTTGGCTGACTTGGTTCAGCTTCTTATCCTGTGTTCACCAGTGGTCACAGTTGGAGGCTCAGTTTCAGCACAGTGTTGTGTCCCTTGCAAAAAGGGGTGTTTCACTGGGATTTTCATTAAGAAGTATCCTGACCCCGCCCACATGTGAAAGGGAAACTGACTTCAGTTGAGGAATGGTTCTAACACGACAAACTTCACGTTTCACAAAGGTGTGTATCAGTCACTGTGAGTATTCTATGTCTGCAGCATGTAACGATGCTAGTATTAGTGAATGGATACCCGACTTCAGCTGCGAAAGGTACAAAACTGCAGCAGAAGGAGAGGGTTGAACCCCGACCCCCTATGCCTAGCCCTAGATATGTTTTTAAAAGCGAATATGTGAAATGCTTTTATTTGAGAACATATGTTTATTACTCTTGTTTAATGAAGTAATCCGCGTGTGTGGGGTGGGTGTGGGGTGTGTGTGTGCGGGTGTGTGCTGATTATCTGGTTGCGGTTTTCCGCAATTTATCTTTGTTCTTATCTTATCTGTCTATTATAATCAATGTGCAGTATAGTAGGCTATGTTTATAATTATATTCAAATAATGTTTCTTAATTCTTTCTGTTTTTACATTAAGAATACTAGTTATTACCTGCAGTGTGTGGATGTATGTATGAAACGGTGTATGTGATATTTTTTACATTTGTATCTTCATAATATTCGTAAAAACTGCTGTTGACTTTTACAGTTATGGTCCCCATGTTGTTTACTTGTCTGTGTTGTGATAATGCACCTGACCAAATTTCTCCAGTTGGAGATAATAAAGTTATTCTTATCTTATCTTATCTTATATAGTGGATATGAATTCACTGCTCCGATGGCCGTGAGAAGCTAAGGGACCCTTTCATTAAAACTTCACCTTTCACAAAGGTGTGTATCATTCACTGTAAGTATTCAATGTCCGCAGCTAGCAGGGTAATGT
>NC_134901.1:24059852-24067352 GCF_041734735.1 Babylonia areolata
TTGTTTTTTGGTGTTTTTTTTAACGAAGACAAGGTATTTGTTTCAAAATTTGTAAAATGGCCTGTATCCTGTGTGTTATTGCAATTGAGCTCTCTGTCTCTCTCTGTCTCTGTCTCTCTGTCTCTTTCTTTCTCTGTCTCTGTCTCTCTCTGCTTGTCTGTCTCACTGTCTGTCTGTTTGTCTCTCTCTGTCTCTGTCTCTGTCTATGTCTCTTTCTCTCTCTCTGTGTCTCTGTCTCTCTCTCTCTCTGAGTGTGTGTGTGGTGGAAAAAGAAGGAATATTTCACATCATTGTCAGTGAAATGGTTGCATTTATTACATTTTATTGTGAGACATATTTTGTAAGGTTATTATCGTTATCATTATTACTATTATTGAAAAACATAAATGAATATAATTTTCAAACGCAGTGATAATATTGTTCATGCAAGAAAACATGTCCAACCAAAACGTCCACGCTTGCCTTAAAAACAAACAAGCAAACAAAAACAAAAGAAACACCACAAAAAAAAAAACAAAAACAAAAAACAAAAACAAACAAACAAAAAAACACGTGCCTCGAAGGAATAGCTTGATTGATGTGGTGATTTCATATTCGGATATATTCAGCTTTTTTCTTTTCTTCCGTTCCATTAAAGATTTAGTGCAAAAAAAAAAAAAAAAAAAAAAAAAAAAAAAAAAAATCAAAGCCTTTCATCTTCAACGAACACGAAACCCATCTCTCAAGGGAAACAGGAGGATGTGAGTGCGAATCCTTGCTTGATCTGGTTTCTGTTTTAGCATTCATAGTTCATCACCCAATGAGCTCATCGTGACAATCAGCGTACCACTGATTTTAATCAAAGATTCTAACTTCATGGCTCACTACCGAAAGTCTTTGAAAAAATGTCATTATTCGACCTGTGCAAAAAAAAGAAAAAAGAAAAACAAAAAACAAACTTAAATGAAGCAATGTTGGTGAAGGAAGTATGTGTGTTGAAATAATAATAATAATAATAATAATAATAATGTACTTTTACATAGCGCCCTTTCTCTCTAAGAGATCAGGGCGTTTTACATGAAAGAAAAAAAATATTACAAGTTACATAAAACATTCATGACCACTCTTTCTCAAAAATCCCTCCCAAACGATCTACAAACGATACATTTTGGGTGGAATGGATGTGTTTTTTTTCTCTCTAATTGATGGCTATTTCTAATGATTTATACATGATAATTGGTTTGGTTTTTTTCTCCATAAGAATACTATGTTTGCATGTTGTAATTCTTTTTTCTTTCTTCTTATTTCGTGTTTCGCCCATTTGCATTTGTATTTCTTTTTTATCACAACAGATTTCTCTGTGTGAAATTCGGGCTGCTCTCCCCAGGGAGCGCGCGTCGCCACACTGCTGCACACGGGACCTCGGTTTATCATCTCATCCGAATAACTGGGGTCCAAACCACCACTCAAGGTCTAGTGGAGGGGGAGAAAATATCGGCGACTGAGCCGTGATTCGAACAAACGCTCAGATTCTCTCGCTTCCTAGGCGGACGCGTTACCTCTAGGCCATCAACCATATTCTTCCCCCTTCCATTCCCATATCATGTATTAACGTTGAATTTCCATGTATTACCAAACTGGAAAAAGAAGAAGATAAAACAGGAAAGAAAAGTCGGTGAAATGACATAAGTGTTGGAGAAAACTTAACAGTGTAGCTGAAATCAGAAGCGCAAGAAACAACTGTATTGTGTACTTTAAAATGGTGTGACAGTGCAAGAAAAAAACTTTATTGTGTACTTTTAAATGGTGTGACAGTACAAGAACTGCTTTACTGTGTACTTCTAAATGGTGTGACAGTGCAAGAACTATTAATTGTGTACTGTTAAATGGTGTGACAGTGCAAGAACTATTCATTGTGTACTTTTAAATAGTGTGACAGTGCAAAAGCTATTCTATTGTGTATTTTAAATGATGTGACAGTGCAAAAACTATTTTACTGTGTACTTTTAAATGGTGTGACAATGCAATAACTTCTTCATTGTGTACTTTTAAATGGTGTGACAGTACTAGAACTATTCATTGTGTACTTTTAAATGGTGTGACAGTGCTAGAACTGTTCATTGTGTACTTTTAAATGGTGTGACAATACAAGAACTATTAATTGTGTACTTTTAAATAGTGTGACAGTGCAAGAACTATTCATTGTGTACTTTTAAATAGTGTGACACTGCAAGAACTATTCATTGTGTACTTTTAAATGGTGTGACAGTGCAAGAACTACTTTACTCTGTACTTTTAAATGGTGTGACAGTGCAAGAACTGCTTTACTGTGTACTTTTAAATGGTGTGACAGTGCAAGAACTACTTCATTGTGTATTTTAAATGGTGTGACAATACAAGAACTATTTATTATGTACTTTTAAATGGTGTGACAGTGCTAGAACTGTTCATTGTGTACTTTTAAATGGTGTGACAATACAAGAACTATTAATTGTGTACTTTTAAATAGTGTGACAGTGCAAGAACTATTCATTGTGTACTTTTAAATGGTGTGACAATGCAAGAACTACTTTACTGTGTACTTTTAAATGGTGTGACAGTGCAAGAACTACTTTACTGTGTACTTTTAAAATATTAATGGTGTAACAGAACAAGAACTGCTTTACTGTGTACTTTTAAATGGTGTGACAGAGCCAGAACTACTTTGCTGTGTACTTTTAAATGGTGTGACAGTGCAAGAACTATTAATTGTGTACTGTTAAATGGTGTGACAGTGCTAGAACTATTCATTGTGTACTTTTAAATAGTGTGACACTGCAAGAACTATTCATTGTGTACTTTTGAATGGTGTGACAGTGCAAGAACTGCTTTACTGTGTACTTTTAAATGGTGTGACAGTGCAAAAACTATTCTACTGTGTATTTTAAATGGTGTGACAGTGCAATAACTTCTTCATTGTGTATTTTAAATGGTGTGACAATACAAGAACTATTCATTGTGTACTTTTAAATGGTGTGACAGTACTAGAACTATTCATTGTGTACTTTTAAATGGTGTGACAGTGCTAGAACTGTTCATTATGTACTTTTAAATGGTGTGACAATACAAGAACTATTAATTGTGCACTTTTAAACGGTGTGACAGTGCAAGAACTACTTTGCTGTGTACTTTTAAATGGTGTGACAGTGCAAGAACTGTTTTACTGTGTACTTTTAAATGGCGTGACAGTGCAAGAACTGCTTTACTGTGTACTTTTAAATGGTGTGACAGAGCCAGAACTACTTTGCTGTGTACTTTTAAATGGTGTGACAGAGCCAGAACTACTTTATTGTGTACTTTTAAACGTTGTGACAGTGCAAGAACTGCTTTACTGTGTACTTTTAAATGGTGTGGCAGAGCCAGAACTGCTTTACTGTGTACTTTTAAATGGTGTGACAGTGCAAGAACTGCTTTCCTGTGTACATTTTTAAACCGTGTGACAGTGCAAGAACTGCTTTACCGTGTGCTTTTGAATGGTGTGACAGAGCCAGAACTACTTTGCTGTGTACTTTTAAATGGTGTGACAGTGCAAGAACTGCTTTCCTGTGTACTTTTAAACCGTGTGACAGTGCAAGAACTGCTTTACCGTGTGCTTTTGAATGGTGTGACAGAACCAGAACTACTTTGCTGTGTACTTTTAAATGGTGTGATAGTGCCAGAACTACGTTGCTGTGTACTTTTAAACGGTGCGACAGTATAATAACTACTTTATTGCGTACCTTTGAATGGTGGGATTGATCTATCTGCTGATCCATAGTAGTGCAATCGAGGATATAGACTGACATCCTGTCTTGTTACGTCAGTCTTATCTCAGCCCTTCGCAGACTAGTATACTCATCAGCAGTCGTGAAGGGGTTAATCAGAACAAGCTTGCACACATTGTTCAACAGAGTAACAAAATGGTAAACAGTTTACATAGGGAGGGGTGAGGGGGTGTTGGTGGTGAAAAAAGGTCTTCAGGCATTTGTCGGACTTCGAGAAATCGATAGATAGATAGATAGACAGATAGATAGATAGATAGATAGCAAAAATATTAACCTTTGCCAGCGCTTGACTCTGTGTGTGCGTGGGTGCGTGCGTGTGTGTGTGTGTGTGTGTGTGCGTGGGTGCGTGCGTGCGTGTGTGTGTGTGTGTGTGTGTGTGTGTGTGTGTGTGTGTGTGTGTGTGTGTGTGTGTGTGTGTGACCAAGTGAGCTAGACGAGTGGTGCTATAATGTATGTCTGCAGTGAGTGTGTAAACTGATTTATTGCATTTTATATAAGTTCGCCAGTTATTGATTCCAGTGACTGTATTTCAGAAAGATACAGCTTTAACAAGCAACAACAACAACAACAACAACAAAAATAAACAACATTTCTAAGACTCCAGTGGCTGTGTTTCAGAAAGATAAAACTTTCAATTTCGTGTTGTAAAAAAAAAAAAAAAGAAGTGCTAAACCCCGACTTTCCCTTACTCTCGCGACCAAAGGTTGTGTGTGAGGAGGCCAAAAGTGCTGTCAACTCTGACAGCTAAATGACGCTTCGGATTCTTTTCAGCTCCCCATTTCTTTCAGCTCTGACCACGCTTGTCGATATATTTCTTTTTTTTTTTTTTTTCGGAGTTTCCTTGTCTTCAGTTTCTCAAGGAGGCGTCACAGCGTTCGGACAAATCCTTATACGTTACACCACATCTGCTAGGCGGATGCCTGACAAGCAGCATAACTCAACGCGCTTAGTCAGGCTTTGAGTGCATGCATGTATATTTGTGTACCTACCACAGTGAATTTTTTTTTTTTTTTATTTTTTTTTTTATTTTTTTTTTTTACATTATTTAGTTACAGGATAGCGTTTACGTTGCCATGGGTTCTGTTTGTTTGTTTGTTGTTGTTGTTTTGGGTGTTTTTTTTTTTTTTTTCAGTGCGCCAATTGCGTGCTGCTCGCGAGACTTTTGTTTATCGTAGCGTCCAAACGATTAGATGCCCAGGTTCATTTCCCAGTCAAATGTGAGAGAAAAGGCGAGAGAGTTGGGTTTAAAACCAAGACCCTCACTGACACTGTATTGACAGATAAGCGTCTCAATCATTCAGCCACTTGCTCTTCCTTTTTTTCTGAATTATGCGACATCTCTCCTCTCTTCTCCCTCCTACCTTGCCCCATCACCCGCCCACACACACACCCTCCCTCCCCCCACTCGGATCGTTGAAAAAACATTGGCCATTTTCAACTTCTGAAAAAAACACGTAAAATAGAAAAAAACAAAAAAGTAGTATAGCTAGATATCCACATTTCCCCCTGCTGTTTTTTTTTTTACTTTGCCTGGTCAGCGTGTGCTTGACTAAACATTCTGAGGTTTAACTGTTGATTTGAAGGAAGGTGGTGATCTTTACAGAAATACTGAAGCTTACAGAAGATAAAGTTCTTTTTGAAATGCATAGATTGTTGTGAAGTGAATGTCTCTTATTGCTTTTTTTTTTTAAACCGTTGCAACCACTTGAAACTATGTTAGCATTATGTTTCCTTAATATACAATATTCATAAAGAGAAACCAGAAGTAAGGAACCAAAACAAGGTAAATGAGATAGACAGACAGACAGACAGACAGAAATAGGGACAGAGAGAGAGAGAGAGAGAGAGAGAGAGAGAGAGAGAGAGAGAGGGAGGGAAAATCATCTCGTCAGAACGTGATTGTCAGCTGACGGCAGTGTCGATTGAATCTGGCCAACTCAGACACCCATGTGACAGCGTTTAGCCAGGCAGGGCGGGGGTGGGGGGAGGGGGGGGGAGCAGGATTGTACTGCCGCTTCCCTCCTTCCCTCCCTCCCTCCTCCTCCTCTTTCTCCTCCTTCTTCTTCGTTTGTGGACCGTTATGTATAAGAATGTTTTTTAAACCCCTGCTATGCAGGTCAACACGAGGTGCTCTGCTGTTCTGTTTTGACTTACGGCCGCTCCCTTTCTGAATCATTTTTTTCCCTGTGAAGCGATCAATGATGTGATGACCTCGCAACTGTGTTTTGAGGTACTCTTTTACGTTTCTTAGGATTTCAAATTTTACTAGATGTAGACCACTCGTTGTTGTTGTGCTACCAGCAAGCCTGTCAGCTCACTCATTTCCCTTGACTACTGCATGTCTAGGCCACTACATCCATGTAAGATTTTACATCTGCCTCATGCCACTCTGGGCTCCCCATTCCTCTTTCTTTCTTTTGCGTTCGACAGCTACGCAGTCAGGGTCGAAGTCCGAGGAATGCCACAAACTCGGACGTCCGGTGAAGATCGGCTGCCGTCCCCCAGAGCTTGGTGTTGAGGTCAGCACCCCCGGGCCAGGACTGCTGCCGCATCTTCTCATACAGGGGGCAGTCTTGGAGAATATGGGATGGGGTCTGGTCAGCCTGGCCGCAATCACATAGGAATGTGGCTCCCACTCCAATCCTCTTCAGGTGTGCTCGGAGGCCGCAGTGTCCTGTGCGAAGGCGGTAGATGGTAGTCTGGTGTCTCCTCTCCAGTGTCCTGATGGGATCCTGGTGTGCCTGGTAGCCTCCGTTCAGGGTGACCCAGCCTCTTCGGAATCTGCTGCGGAGGAACGTTTTTGCTTCCTCATACGTGTCAGGAATGGCTGGCTGTGAGCTGGCTTCCTTCCTTAGCGAGGTGGTCTGCACGCTCGTTGCCTGGGAGGCCTACATGTGCAGGCACCCACTGGAGGGTCGTTGGGGCTGTTTGGGTAAGGGTTGTGAGGGAGGTCTTAAGGGACTGGATCAGTGGACCAGGATCAGGGGAGTCAAGGGCCTGGAGTGTGGACATGGAGTCAGTGAAGATGGAGATGCTGCCAAGGGGCTTTCCACAGGAGGAGAGGAATTCTCCACTGCTCCCCATTCCAACTTTTAAGTTTTTGTATGAGGTTCATTGAGTCAGTCAGAATGATGGCATGTTGGTTTCCAGGCACAGAAATGGATGACAGCCACTGGACGGCATGTGTCACATATACAGCTTTCACTGCCAGGCTCGGAGATGAGACTTTGTATGTCGCATTTTCTTCTCTGATTGTTTTTGACTCACTTGTGTAAACAAAGTGAGTATATTTTAACCAGGTGTTCGGTTCTCTCTCTCTCTCTCTCTCTCTCTGTGTGTGTGTGTGTGTGTGTGTGTGTGTGTGTCCGTGGTAAACTTTAACATTGACAATTTCTCTGCAAATGCTTTGTCAGTTGACACCAAATTAGGCATAAAAATAGGAAAAATTCAGTTCTTTCCAGTCATCTTCTTTAAAACAATATTGCACCTCTGGGATGGGCACAAAAAAAAGTGAAGCCTAATTATATGCAAACTGCATTTACTGTTATATTTATATTTTTTGTATTCTCTAAACTTGGCACTTTCATCTGATATTCTGACCCAACAACAAGAGCAGTCATTATTATCATTTTTTTGTTCAAACAGGAACTTCTTTTGCTAAGCATGGAAGCTTTATTTATTTTGCAAACGTTTTGGTGCAGATAGTAAAAAAGGGAAA
>NC_134901.1:24087352-24089852 GCF_041734735.1 Babylonia areolata
ATGGATTGCTAACAGGTAGAGGACCAACGAATAAAGGACCAGGGATTGCTAACAGGTAGAGAGAGCACCAACGAATAAGGGACCACCTAACACGTAGAGGACCAAGGAATTCAATAATTATGTCCGAAGCAGGTCTCTGTAACTGCCGGTAGGGGGGGGGGGGTCGGAGGGGGAGTCAGAGGGGGGTGCGGAGGGGGGGGGGGCAGAAAAAAAGAAAAAAAAAAGAAAGAAAGAAAGAAAAACACAAAGAAACTGTGATTGATGAATAAAGGACGTGTACTAACAGCCATTTATCAGCTAAAGCGTACGTACAAACATTCGGAAGCTGTGTCTCTGTGTTATGGAAGCTGGGCCAGCAGCGTGACGGCCAGACTGAATAACGGACAAATGATGAGACTCCATCAATTATTCACCTGAACATTGACGAAGCTTTCCTCCGACGGGCCATGCCACTCCTCCCCACCCCCTCCCTGCCCTATCCCCCTACCCCACGCTCCCCGCTCCCCCCCCCTCCCTACCCACACCCCCCCCTCCTCCCTCTCATCACCATTAATAATGACGAGAAGATAACTTTTTTAATTTCAGCTAAGTTCTGCTAAGTGATATGTCTATCGTGTTCGTGTTACCTTGCAGATAAGACAATTTTGAAAAATAATGTGGAATCTTGATCTCTGGGAAAAAAAAAAATCTTTTCTCCTTCTTCTTCTCCTTCTTCGTCTTGTTAATATTATTATTGTTATTTATTCTTTATTATTTTCTTTGTTTTGGGAGCGGGAGGGGCGGGGGGGGGGGGGGGCGGATTGGGGTGGGGGAGGGGGCGCTCTTCATTCGTTTCCTGTGTCATTCAGTCAGGTTTCAGTCACGCACGCACACGCATGTGCACTCGCACACACACACACACACACATGCAAACATGCAAACACAAACCAACAGTTACACACACACACACACACACACACACACACACACACACACACGCGCGCGCGCGCGCGTGGCACTCCAGGGGGAAGTAATAAAAGTGAAAGGGGTTACAGTAATTGTAAAAGCCAAGCAAAAATGTCAGCCAAATGGATGGACAGTGTGGCTGTGTGTGCCTTATCTCCTCACACATTTCCTTCACTTTGTGTGTGTGTGTGTGTGTGTGTGTGCGCGCGTGCGTGTGTGTGTGTATATATGTGTGTGTGTGTGTGCGTGCGTGTGTGTGTGTGTGTGTGTGCGTGCGTGTGTGTGTGTGTGTGTGTGTGTGCGTGTGTGTGTGTGTGTGTGTGTGTGTGTGCGTGCGTGTGTGTATCTGTGTGTGTGTCTCTCTGTGCATCTGTGTGTGTGTGTGTGTGTGTGTGTGTGTGTGTGTCTGTGTCTGTGTCTGTGTGCTTGTGTGTGTGTTGGGCGTGGACTGATTGATAAAATATTTTCTCAGACTTTTCCGCCTCAGCTGATGTGCATTTCGCATTTCAGTGACTCTCCACACCCCCAATCCCATCCCCAACACACACACCCCACCCTTCCACTTTCACTTTCTAACCCCCCCCCCCCCCCCCCCCCCCCCACCCTCCTCCTGCTCCACCGGCCCCCGCCCGCTCCCGCCATCCCCAAAGGCAAAGTCAACTGCTTTCGTCAACATTGAGAGTGCGAGCGTGCATCAAAGGAGCTGTGTCGCGTTGGTGAAGGCATGATTGAAGCCAGTGTGGTTTCAGAAGCAACGGGAGGGCGATTTTCATGATGCTTTGCAGTTCCACAACTACAGGAGAAGTGCCGTGAGCAGAATCACATCCTCTACTGTCCGGTCCTCTTTGTTGACTTGACAAAGGCATTTGACACCGTCAGCCGGGAGGGTCTGTTGGGGGAAAACAAAACAAAACAAAACAAAACCAAACCTGTCCACGCTTAGCTGACCACCGTGGTTGATTCAGATCGTCCTGTTGTTCCATGGTGGAGTGATGAACTCGCAAAGTGGAAAAACGGTGATGTGTTGGAACTTTCTTCTTCTTCTTCTTTGTTCGTGGGTTGCAACTCTCACGTTCACTCGTATGTGTGTACATGAGTGCGTTTTCTCACGTGCATGACCGTTTTTACTCCGCCATGTTGGCAGCTATACTCCGTTTTCGGGGGGTGCATGCTGGGTATAGTCTCTGTTTCCATAACCCACCGAACGCTGACTTTGATTACAGGATCTTTAACGTGTGTATTTGATCTTCTGCTTGCGTGATACACACGAAGGGGATTCGGGCACTAAGCAGGTCTGCACATATGTTGACGTGGGAGATCGGAAAAAAAATGTCCACCCTTTACCCACAAGGCGCCGTTACCGAGATTCGAACCTAGGGCCCTCAGATTGAAAGTCCAACGCTCTAACCACTCGGCTATTGCGCCCGTCGTGTTGCATCCATTCCCAGTCTCCATCCCTCTTCAGCCTCAAGTTTGCTACAATGCTGTCCACCACCCTCTCACAGACAGATGCCACCGTCCGCTACAGATATGATGATGGTCAAGGCCTGACTAA
>NC_134901.1:24092352-24102352 GCF_041734735.1 Babylonia areolata
ATTGAAGTACTCGTCATGCATTTCCAGCTCCGGTGGTTTGGTTATGTAGCCCCGCATGGAAGACATGCAATTTGTTAAAGACAGTCAAAATACTATTGAATTGCGTTTTGTTATATGTCTTATGCTTATTTTTAGTATGCTGTTTTATGCCTATTTTATGCCCATCCAATGTGATTTTGTATTGCACATGTGTGGCTGTGATGTTGTATATATGATTTTACTCCATTACCTTTAAAAGGTTTCTGTCGTTGTCTTTGTTGTCTACTGTGGTTGTTGATTTATACGTAATGGGTTGCCCTGGGTTGACATCTAAACAGTTTATGTCTTTCATGTATACATGTTGAATGACTATGATTTTCATGCATTTTTTGTCTTTTACACGAGAAATGAATATCTCTTGTTGAGATGATAAAGTATGCTGTATCTATCTGTATCTGTATCAGCCTTCTTTTCCCAGCTGGCTGTTGGCGCGAAGAACATCGGAAAACCAGTGAAACGCTTCAAGGACAACAAGAAATCTTCCCTTGTGGCCTGCAGCATTTCCATCCTCATATGGGAAAACCCTTGCCACTGACCCGTAGCGTCTGGCGACTGACTGGCTGTCTACAGGGAAGTTCTGGCGTTTGAGGACAGGCGTCTTTGTACTATTATTATTATTATTATTATTATCTGTCACAGCAGATTTCTCTGTGTGAAATTCGGGCTGCCGACCCCAGGGAGAGCGCGTCGCTACACAGAGAACGCCACCCTTTTCTTTTCTTTTTTTTTTTTTCCTTGCATGCATTTTTAAAATTTTGTTTTCCTATCGAAGTGGATTTCTCTACATAATTTTGCAAGGAACAACCCTTTTGTTGCCGTGGGTTCTTTTACGTGCGCTGAGCGCATGCTGCACACGGGACCTTGGTTTATCATCTCATCCGAATGACTAGCGCGCGTCAAGACCACCACTCAAGGTCTAGTGGAGGGGGTGAGAAAATACTGGCGGCTGAGCCGTGATTCGAACCAGTGCACTCAGATTCTCTCGCTTCCTAGGCGGACGCGTTACCTCTTGGCCATCACTCCTGACGGGCGCAATAACCGAGTGGTTAAAGCGTTGGACTGTCAATCTGAGGGTCCCGGGTTCGAATCACGGTGACGGCGCTTGGTGGGTAAAGGGTGGAGATTTTTACGATCTCTCAGGTCAACATATGTGCAGACCTGCTAGTGCCTGAACCCCCTTCGTGTGTATATGCAAGCAGAAGATGAAATACGCACGTTAAAGATCCTGTAATCCATGTCAGCGTTCGGTGGGTTATGGAAACAAGAACATACCCAGTATGCACACCCCCGAAAACGGAGTATGGCTGCCTACATGGCGGGGTAAAAACAGTCATACACGTAAAAGCCCACTCGTGCGCATACGAGTGAACACAGAAGAAGAAGAAGAAGAAGAAGAAGGCCATCACTCCAGGACATCGCCCAGCAGCGTCAGTCCCGAAAAGAGAGGAGACGGGACCTGTCATGTGCTGCTGTCTGCCTGCAGTGCGGTGACATTTGTGTGTCTGCCTTTGGGGCTGCGATCTCATCTCCAGGAGTTGTCGACGTCTTCATCATTTCGTGATTCACTGTGGACTTCCGTGACTGATTGTATTGTAAAGTATCGTGCTGTGTTGTAATGTGTTATGTTGTATCTTATCCCATGGTATCACATGGCATCGCATCGCTTCGTATCGCATCGTGTCGCGTCACGTCGTATTGTATTGTATTGTATTGTATTGTATTGTATGACGGGCGCAACAGCCGAGTAGTTAAAACTATGGAAGTTCGAATCTCGGTAACGGCGCCTGGTGGGTAAAGGGTGGAGATTGTTCCGATCTCCCAGGTCAACATATGTGCAGACCTGCTTAGTGCCTGAACCCCTTTCATGTGTATACGCACCCAGAAAATCAAATACGCACGTTAAACATCCTGCAATCTATGTCAGCGTTCGGTGGATTATGGAAACAAGAACATACCCAGCATGCACGCCCCCCGAAAACGGAGTATGGCTGCCTACATGGCGGGATAAAAAAAAAAGAAAACAACAACTCAAAACCGGTCACACACGTAAAAGCCCACTCGTGTACACACGAGTGAACGCGGGAGTTGCAGCCCTCGAACGACGACGACGACGACGACGATGAAGAAGAAGATTGTATTGCCTTTCGATCTGAAGACACCCCCTTTTCTGTGTGATGTCCTAGCTGCTCTCTTCAGGATAAGCGCCGTCGCCACTGTACAGTGCCACCTATTCTACCCACCCCTTCCCCTTTCTTTATTTAAAAAAAAAAGAAGAAAAAACAAACAAACAAACATTCTGCGATTGTGGCAATGGTAGAGAAACAGCTGAGCACTACTTGCTATCGTGTCCACGTTTTAGGGTGGCTCGTAGAAATACTGTCTTAAATCTTCCCCAAGAATATATTCAGATACATACTCTCCTGCATGGTAATTCCAATTTTCAACTTAACATAAACATGCTGATATTTGAAACTGTACACAGATTCATCACTGAATCCAATA
This sequence comes from Babylonia areolata, assembly GCF_041734735.1. NCBI lineage: Eukaryota > Metazoa > Mollusca > Gastropoda > Neogastropoda > Buccinidae > Babylonia > Babylonia areolata. Next base: position 24,094,894 of record NC_134901.1, read on the forward strand.
GATTTTAAGTATGCACTGTTCTAGGTGTGTAGGTGTGACTCACTTTATCTTCTACATTGAACATGTAATATTTCCATACTTCCTGTCTAGTCGGTCTAATCAAGTTCGATTATGTGTAATGTTATTCCCTCTCCATGTGTATATTTTTCTTCTTTTTTTTCTTCTTCTCTCATTTCTTTATCTTATTCACTAACTTGTTTTTCTTACCTTTTTCTACTTTCTGTTGTGAACAACGTATCTTAAAAATGATGTTTATATTCATTGTAAATTCTTTAAATATATTAATCTCCACGGCGGCTAAAAAAAAAAGAAAAAAAAAAAGAAAAAAGGGAAACAATGTATGTCTGCAATGACTGTCATTTATATGCAGTTGGAAAATGTGTATTTCAACATAATTGCAATTGTGTAGCGTCCACCAGCCGTCAAACGAAACAAATGTATTTAATCACATTCACTGAACACGATATAAGCTATTAGCTTCTTGTTGCTCCGCTGTCTAGCTGTACATGTGTGACATATTTACTGAATAAAAAAAATTGTTTAAAAAAACACCAAAAAACAAACAAGGAACTGAATCTGTCGGCAAAAGGTAATTGCGGATTTGTGCATCACCATGGTAGTGAAAATCATCAAAACGAAAACAATCATTATTATGAACAAACAAATCTTGTTGCTGTCTGCTCTTAAGCCTGCCTGCTCATCTGTCAGCTTGTCTGCCTCTTTCTCGATTTGCTGTAGTGCGATGTGTGTGTGTGTGTGTGTGTGTGTGTGTGTGTGTGCGTGTGTGTGTGTGTGTGTGTGTGTGTGTGTGTGTGTGTGCGTGCGTGCGTGCGTGTGTGTGTGTGTGTGTGTGTGTGTGTGTGTGTGTGTAGACAGAGATATGTGTGTGCGTGCGTGTTTGCGTGTGTGTGTATATGTGCATTTGTGTGTGTGTGTGTGTGTGTGTGTGTGTGTGTGTGTGTGTGCGCGCGCGCACAGAAACTGCGAACACCATAACACCCCCCCCCACCCACCCCTCCTGCCCACCACCACCACCACCATCACCACCACCACCACACCATCATCCCCCCTCTCACCTCATCGCTCGTCTTCTCCTCTTTCATGTTAATTATGATAGAACTTTGTCAGAAATGACAGTGTGGCTGTTTTGTCAGAATGGAAAAGTGGCCGACCATCCGCACAGATCGTTTTCTATGTTTTTTTTTTTTTTCGCGAAATTTTTTTTTTTTTTAATTCACAATGCAAACTAGTCCCACAAGACTGCATGTGCCTGCCCCCCCCCCCACCCCCCCCCCCTCACGACCCCCCAGCATCCCCCTCACCCCCCCACACCCCACCCACATCCACCCCCCCCCCTGACCCCAAACACACACACACACACTGCATCTAATCCTTGTCGCTTGTCACAGCTTGGCTTGAAGGCTGCGTGCTGATGGAACGGTTCTCCACCTCCCTGCCCTCCCCCTCCGCCCTCACCTCCACCTCACTGTTCCCTCTTCCCACCACCCCTATCCCCCTCCGTCCCTTCACCCTCATCTCCCCCTTCACTCCCTCCCCTCCGTCTCCACCTACTCCTCCACTTCCCCACTCCCAGCCCTCCCCCACCCTCTCCCCCAACTATTGTAGCCAAATGGGCCTTCTAACCTCCCTGCACAACCCTTCTCTTGTGAGTGATCCACGTGAAATGCGCGCGCGCGCGCGTGTGTGTGTGTTTATCTTCAGTTTAACGTCTATTCACTATAAGTGTGTGTGTGTGTGTGTGTGTGTGTGTGTGTGTGTGTGTGTGTGTGTGTGTGTGTGTGTGTATCCGTATGTGTGTGTGTGTGTTGGTGCGCGCTCGCGCACGTGTTTTTTTGTATGCCTGCGTTTGTTGTTGAGTACGCGTTTTGCACGCGCTCCCGTGCAGGTTAAAGCAAGAGTATCTTGTTTAAGGGATATAGTCTATGTCCACATGTCTCCTTCGTGAACATTTCTCAGTCCGTCTTGAAGGGGAAGCCTGTTGATTTCGCTTGGACATTTGAATAAAACCCGCGTTCAGGATTTCACAGGTAAATTTCCTTACGTAAATATTCTTTCGAGCTAGTGCTGGATTCAACAAAATTCAGATGCAATACCAAACAAATGAATAGGGGGTGGCGGTGGCGGTGGGGGTAGGGGTGGTGACTAGGGGGATGATGCTCTTGGATAATTATTGTGTATGTATGACCATCAGAACAGCAGAGGAGGCAACTGCTGTCCCAGACTTCTGGGCTAGATTTTGATTGTCGTGGAGAATATCTTGCCCAAGTTACATCCCCCACTCTCTTGGCCCAGAGGGTTTCAGGACAGTCGGCGTTAGGATGGTTTCCAAAGGCCAACTAGCCCCCCCCCCCCCCCCCACCCCCCCCCCCCCCCCCAAGGCTGCAGCACTAAGAACCAGTGCAATCTTATCTCCTAGTTTTGAGAGTCATAGCCCTTCACAAAAGACTAAGCTGTAAATGACTGCAAATGGAGAAAGCATTGATTATAGAGCATTCACTTTGCTGTTGGCCAAACTGTAAGCTTATGCCAATCTGTGGTATAAACTGAGCGTTGGGCCAGGAATATTTTGTGTTTGGTGACAAGAATACCTGTAATTGATGCTCTAATGCCTTGTTTGCTTAAAAATTTAGTTGCATTGTTTCATGTTGATTTTATCACTATATTTGTTTGATACGTTGTGCAGATATATATATATATATGTATGTATGTATGTATACACACGCACAAAGGATGCATTGGTGCCTACATACGGGCGGGTGCGTGCACGCTGTGTATTTTCTTTTTCTTCTTCGTTCGTGGGCTGCAACTCCCACGTTTACTCGGATGTACATGAGTCGGTTTTTACGTGTATAACTTTTTTTTTACCCCGCCATGTAGGCAGCCATATTCCGTTTGTGCATTTTTGGTGGCGGAAAGGTTTTTTTTTTATCGGACTTACTTTGCTCTGTCTATGTTGAGTGTGGTTTGGGTTATATCGTCATGTTGTATGCCAAAATTTTCCGTTTCGTTTGTGATCTGTATGCATCATAGACCTCGCCACCCTTGATTTCACTGCCGAGAAAATAAAGTCATTCCGACTCTGATTCTAATGGAGATGGACACATCATCAGTTTTATCACCAGCGTCATCGGTATTGTTATAATGATAATGACAACGATTCGTGATATGCCCAGAATTCCCATTTTGCGCGCATCGCCGAGCGCCAAAATGCAGGGTGGTGGTGGTGGTGGTGGTGGTAGTGGTGGTGGTGTAGTATGACCTTGTCATCAGTCATAGCACAGGCTGGTATTTAGGAGACGCAGGCCGTTTGTTTCTCAGCACGCCATTCCTCCCAACATTTCACAAACCTGAGAGCTAGGTCATCATCAGCATTTCTTCAGGGTCATGGTGACCGGTCATTCAATTCATTCCCACCCCTCCCCTCCCACCTCTCACCAACCCCCCCCCACCCCCTCCCACCGACCCCCCGTTCCCACGCAGCACCCCTCCTTCCCCCTCACACACACCGTTGTCACCCCCCCCCACCACCCATCCACCAATCTCTTAAAGTCAGGGGACGTGTGTGTGACCCTTGTGTAGCTCCCCGTCACTGATTTTTTTTTGTCCAGCATGTCCGTTCTCGGCACACTCTTCAAGCTCACGACGTGTTCCCCAGTCATCGTTTGATTCCTCAACAGCGGCTCTGTCTGTTTGTCGATAAATTGAATTAAAAACAGTAGAGAAAAAAATCAGTCAGGTGTCACATTCCAACAGTTGCTTTAATGCTTCTTTTGTTTGTTCATTTTTTATCCTACCAGTGGCTTTTAACTCTCTCCATATGAACGGCGAAAGAGACGACGAGTCTTGGCACGCAGCCAACGCGGTCTGATGAGAACTGAATCAAGTGACCGTGTGAGAGGGGTGAGGAGGAGGGGGGTGGAGACTGAGGGGGCGTGGCCTCACATCCATCTTATCACTTGGAGAAGTCACAATGTATTGTGTATCTATCTCTTAAAAAAAAAAAAATATATATTGTGGTTGTTCTAGTATGATTTTGTGTTTGCAGATATCCATTTGTCCAGAAAATATGATGTTTTTGTGCAAATTACCTGACTAATGTTTGTAATGAACAAGTTGAAAATGTGACAAAAAACAAAACACTGATTTCAAAACAACAGCATGTCACTAAAAATATATAAAATGGGAAAACAGCATGTGTTTTGTATTCTTTATTCATTTACCTTTCAGAAAATATATACTTTTATGGGTCTTTCTCCAATAACAAAGAGCACAGAATTTTTTTAAAATTTATACCCGTTTTTTTGTGAAAAAACCCTGGCAAATAGATTTCACTTAAATCTTATTTTCCTGGCAGCGAAAGGGTTAACAGCGTTTCACCCCAGTTACTATCATCAAAATATTGCAAGCGGAAGGCTCTTATACTGAAGAGGTGAATGTTGACAAAGAATACCCCAATTCTGACGACGGAAGCTAAAGGTTGGGTCATTCAGACACCCACTGGACATCCGAGGGGTCTGTGTAGAGGAGAAGAGAGGACTGGCCGTACTAAGTGAGTTAAAGGTCTTTGAGTTAAGAGTCCTCCTCCACATGATGGTGTTGAAGCTGTTCTCGAATCCCTCTCATGTGGTCCCAACTATCTTCTTGGTTTCTTCTGCTAAAAAAATATGGTCGCAGGATCATCTTTATTATCTGTCGATGTCCGGTCTATAACTTTGGTAACAAGGATCATCTTGATTATCTGTCGATGGACGGTCTGTTGGTAACTAGGATCATCTTGATTATCTGTCGATGTCCGGTCTGTTGATAACCAGGATCATCTCGATTATCTGTCAATAGCCGGTCTATAATTTTGGTTACCAGGATCATCTTAATATCTGTCGATGGCCGGTCTGTTGATAACCAGGATCATCTTAATTATCTGTCGATGTCCAGTCTGTTGATAACCAGGATCATATTGATTATCTGTCGATAGCTGGTCTATAATTTTGGTAACCAGGATCATCTTAATTATCTGTCAATGTCCAGTCTGTTGATAACCAGGATCATCTCGATTATCTGTCAATAGCCGGTCTATAATTTTGGTTACCAGGATCATCTTAATTATCTGTCGATGGCCGGTCTGATGGTTACCAGGATCATCTTAATTATCTGTCGATGGCCGGTCTGTTGATAACCAGGATCATCTTGATTATCTGTCGATGGCCGGTCTGTTGGTAACTAGGATCATCTTGATTATCTGTCGATGTCCGGTCTGTTGATAACCAGGATCATCTTGATTATCTGTCGATGGCCGGTCTGTTGATAACCAGGATCATCTTGATTATCTGTCGATGTCCGGTCTGTTGATAACCAGGATCATCTTGATTATCTGTCGATGTCCGGTCTGTTGATAACCAGGATCATCTTAATTATCTGTCGATGGCCGGTCTGTTGAAAACTCAGGATCATCTCGATTATCTGTCAATGGCCGGTCTGTTGATAACCAGGATCATCTTGATTATCTGTCGATGGCCGGTCTGTTGATAACCAGGATCATCTTGATTATTTGTCGATGGTCGGTCTGTAACTCTGGTAACCAGGATCATCTTAATTATCTGTCGATGGCCGGTCTGTTGAAAAATCAGGATCATCTCGATTATCTGTCAATAGCCGGTCTGTTGGTTACCAGGATCATCTTAATTATCTGTCGATGGCCGGTCTGTTGGTTACCAGGATCATCTTGATTATCTGTCAATAGCCGGTCTATAATTTTGGTTACCAGGATCATCTTAATTATCTGTCAATGTCCAGTCTGTTGATAACCAGGATCAGCTTGATTATCTGTCGATAGCCGGTCTATAATTTTGGTAACCAGGATCATCTTAATTATCTGTCCATATCCAGTCTGTTGATAACCAGGATCATCTCGATTATCTGTCAATAGCCGGTCTATAATTTTGGTTACCAGGATCATCTTAATTATCTGTCGATGGCCGGTCTGTTGGTTACCAGGATCATCTTGATTATCTGTCGATGGCCGGTCTGTTGATAACCAGGATCATCTTGATTATCTGTCGATGGCCGGTCTGTTGGTTACCAGGATCATCTTGATTATCTGTCGATGGTCGGTCTGTTGGTTACCAGGATCATCTTAATTATCTGTCGATGGCCGGTCTGTTGGTTACCAGGATCATCTTGATTATCTGTCGATGGCCGGTCTGTTGGTTACCAGGATCATCTTGATTATCTGTCGATGGTCGGTCTGTTGGTTACCAGGATCATCTTAATTATCTGTCGATGGCCGGTCTGTTGGTTACCAGGATCATCTTGATTATCTGTCGATGGCCGGTCTGTTGATAACCAGGATCATCTTAATTATCTGTCGATGGTCGGTCTGTTGATAACCAGGATCATCTTAATTATCTGTCGATGGCCGGTCTGTTGATAACCAGGATCATCTTGATTATCTGTCGATGGCCGGTCTGTTGATAACCAGGATCATCTTAATTATCTGTCCATATCCAGTCTGTTGATAACCAGGATCATCTCGATTATCTGTCAATAGCCGGTCTATAACTTTGGCAACCAGGATCATCTTAATCATCTGTTGATGGCCGGTCTATATCTTTGGTAACTGAAGGCCTTTTTCTTAAATAAATCGTCGTTATCGTTATCTATCTCTTCTGTCTGTCTCTGTCTCTCTGTCTCTCTCTGTCTGTCTGTCTGTCTGTCTGTCTGTCTCCCCTGTGTCAGTCTTTTGTTTTGGTTTGTAGTGTCGTGTGATTACCCCACTCTCTATCCTACACAACACACACGCACACACGCACACACACACACACCACCACCGCCCCAAAAACCCCACACACACACACCACACCACACACACACACACACAATATATATATATATATATATATATATATATATATATATATATATATATAACCCTCCACCTCCACGAAAACGGAGTGTGGCTGCCTATGTATGTGGCAAAGGTAAAAAAAAAGCAACAACAACAACAAAAAAACAACACAAAACAAAAACAACAACAAAAAAAACCCGGTCATGCACGTAAACATCCCACCCGCACATAGATAATGATCATGTATACAAGAGATCGTGTGAGTCGCAGCCCACGATAGAACAAACGGGAGAGAAAATAAGTGGACACTGTCCCTCTATTTTTTTTTTTTTTTGTCCAAGCGAACAGTTCACGGGGCACATTGTTGCTGTTGTACTTGTTTTTCTTTTTTACCTTCCTTCTTTTTTTCTTTTTTTTTTCTTTCTTCTTTCTTCTTCTCTTATCATGGAAAAAACTAAGTTCGCAGTGTTTGTGCATAAGAGGGGTGACACACAGAGAGAGAGAGAGAGAGAGAGAGAGAGAGAGAGAGAGAGAGAGAGAGAGAGATTCAACATTCAACATTCAAAAAACGTTATTACTCAAGGATACAGATTTTAG
>NC_134901.1:24107352-24109852 GCF_041734735.1 Babylonia areolata
GCCTCTTTGAAAAGCCGACGTTGGGAAGTGTCCATATTAGAGAAACACCACCACAGTCTGGTGGTGTTGTCTTATTATTATTATTATTATTATTATTATTATTATTATTTCAGATGCACCTTATCTCTGTAGATATTGTCATCGTGGAGGGTATAGATATTATCGTCTGTGCTGTTTTACCGTTGCCGCACTGAATATATGGATGGAGTGCTTACGAAGTTTTCTCGAATATTTTTTTCTCTCTTCATATCCTTTGTGCGAGTGTGTGTGTGTGTGTGTGTGTGTGTGTGTGTGTGTGTGTGTGTGTGTGTGTGTGTGTGTGTGTGTATGTTCAACTTGGAATTGTTTGGGAGAGAAAAACAACAACAAAAGTTTAAATTACTGACAGTACAGTATAATGTGAGCAATGAACATTTCTGAAAAAAAACCCCCACCCAAAATAACAACAAAACAACAACAACAATACAAAACAACAACGCATCCCCCAAATCAATCAACCAACCAACCAACCAACCAACTAAACAAGTATATTATTAAAAGTCGCCGCGTTTGTTTGTTTACTTATTTATTTATTTTTTTAAAATTATCATTACTATATCCAGAGGTGCGGATCCACTGGCAGAAAAAGACTGCACTTGCAGAGTGAGGAAAGGAGTGTGATTGTAAACGGTGACCAACAGGCGGCAGGAGTCAGTGTGTATAGCCAGCAGGAGAGGTACAGACACTCCGTGGCCCTTTTGGATCCGAACCAGAGGACACTCGGAATCCTTGGATCCGAACCAGAGGATATATTCAGGGCCCTTGGATACGAACCAGAGGATACTCCGGGGCCCTTTGGATCCGAACCAGAGGACACTCGGAATCCTTGGATCCGAACCAGAGGATAATATTCAGGGCCCTTGGATACGAACCAGAGGATACTCCGGGGCCCTTTGGATCCGAACCAGAGGACACTCGGAATCCTTGGATCCGAACCAGATGATAATATTCAGGGTCCTTGGATACGAACCAGAGGATACTCCGGGGCCCGTGGATCCGAACCAGAGGATACTCGGGGCCCTTGGATCCGAACCACAGGACATTCGTGGGCCCGTGGATCCGAACCAGAGGATACTCCGAGATCCTTGGATCCGAACCAAAGGATACTCGGAACCCGTGGATCTGATTCAGAGGATACTCGGAACCCGTGGATCTGAACTAGAGGATACTCGGAACCCGTGGATCCGAACTAGAGGATACTCGGAATCCTTGGATACGAACCACAGGACACTCGGAGGCCCGTGGATACGAACCAGAGGACATTCAGAATCCTTGGATACGAACCAGAGGACACGCGGGGCCCTGTGCCGTCCGTGCTCGATGGCCGAGCCCAGGGGACCCGCTGTGTCCGCGGAGCGGTGGAGGCCCCAGAAGAAGCAGCAGCAGCAGCAGCACGCCCTGTGTCCGTGGGTGGCAGCGGTCAGCTGCCTGCTCCTCTCCCTGGCCACCCTGCACATCATCCTGCCCCCGGCCTCCGCCTTCCCCTTCCCTTTCCCCACCCACAACGACAACAGCTACGTGGACAGCAACAAAACCATCGCCTCCTACCACCTGCCAGAGTCCGAGGACGACTTCCAAGCCGCTGCTGGGGACTCCAGGAACCTGGGCGACGACAACGACAACAACAACCACTTCAGCCTCAACAACGACGACGACGACCTCTTCGCCAACGAGTCCTCCCTGTGGGCGGAGGACCAGGTCACGGAGTCCCCCTTCAGCCCCCCAGACCACGTCGGGGTTGACATGGAGAATGCCCACATCCCCGAAGCGGCTGACTACGACGACGATGACGAGGAGGAGGAGGAGGAGGAGGAAAAGAAAGGGAAGAAAGGGAGGAGGTGGAGGAGGTGGAGGAGGAGGAGGAGGAGGAGGTTACCGCGACGAGGAGCAGCAGGAGGAGGAGGGGGACAGGGAAGAAGAAGAGGACGAGGACGAGACCAACAAGGACGTGGTGCAGAAGTTCTTGGAACAGGTGGAGAAGTACGAGCGCAACAAGGCCAACTGCACGGCCGGCACGCACCACAACCTGGGCAAGGGCGTCATCAAGCAGTACGGCCTGAACCGCTTCAAGGCCCAGGCCCTGGTGGCCGTCAACCGCGCCAACTTCCTGACTCGCATCTGGAAGCTAGGCCACCCGGCCATCCTGGCCTCCGAGTACTTCTTCTTCACGCAGGTGCGCTCCATGGTGGAGGGAGACCCCGAGATCTTCGCCGCCGGGAACTGCTACGACAAGGAGGAGTTCAAGGACTACTATCTGTTCTGCCCTTACGCCTACCGCACGGGGCAAGGGGAGGGCGAGATCAACGTCAAGGACCTCAGTGTGGAGTACGACTACCTGGGCAACAGCTCCGAGTGGTTCTACACGGCCAGGCAGCGGGCCGGTCACCTCAAGAACTTCACCGTCACTTACGGTCAGTTTTTTTTTGGGGGGTCTGGCGTGTGGTGTGTTGTTTCGTGTTGT
>NC_134901.1:24119852-24127352 GCF_041734735.1 Babylonia areolata
TGTCTCTCTCTCTCTCTCTCTCACTCACTCTCTGTCTCTGTTGTTGTTGATGATGTATTGTTGCTACTTCTCCTCCTCTTCCTCTTCTTCTTCTTCTCCTCCTCCTTCTTCTTCTGCTCCTCCTCCTCCTCCTTCTTCTTCTTCTGCTCCTCTTCCTCCTCCTCCTTCTTCCTGCCTGCTCCTCCTCCTCCTCCTTCTTCTCCTCCTCCCCCTCCTCCTCCCTCTTCCTCCTCCTCTACTTCTTCCCCCGCCTCCTCCTCCTCCTCCTCCCCCTCCTCCTCCTCCCCCTCTTCCTTCTTCTTCCTTCTCCACCTCCCCATCCTCCTCCACCTACTCCTCCTCCTCTTACTCCACTTCCTCCCCCTCCGCCTCCTCCTCCTTCTTCCTCCTCCTCCCTCCTCCACCTCCTCCTCCACCTACTCCTCCACCTCCTCCTCCTCCTCTCCCTCCACTTCCTCCTCCTCCGCCTCCTCCTCCTTCTTCTTCTTCCTCCTTCTCCTCCACTTCCTCCTCCAACTCCTCCTCCACCTCCTCCTCCTCCTCGTTCTTCCTCTGCCTCCTCTTCCTCCTCCTCCGCCTCCTCCCCCACTTGCTCCTCCTCCTCTTCCTCCAACTCCTCCTCCACTTCCTCCTCCTCGTTCTTCCTCCTCCGCCTCCTCCTCCAACTCCTCCTCCACTTCCTCCTCCTCGTTCTTCCTCCTCCGCCTCCTCCTCCAACTCCTCCTCCACTTCCTCCTCCTCGTTCTTCCTCTTCCTCCAACTCCTCCTCCACGTCCTCCTCCTCCTCTTCCTCCAACTCCTCCTCCACTTCCTCCTCTACCTCCTCCTCCTTGCTAACCAGAATGGCTGTTGCTGATGATGCACGCAAGTCCATTCTTCCCCGATAAAAGATGATGGATGGCGGGAAACGTGAAGTTCAAGAGGTTTTGAAGATGGGAGAGGGTGTGTGGGTGGGGCGGAGGCGGGGCTAGGGGGTTTGGGGGACAGGAAGACAGGAACCAAATGGAATGGTGTAGAGGTATTCACGTCTCTCTGTCTCTCTCTGACTGTGTCTCTCTCTGACTGTGTCTATCTGTGTGTGTCTCTCTCTCTATATCTCTGCCTCGTCTATGTCTCTGTCTCTCTGTCTGTGTCTCTCTCTGACTGTGTCTATCTGTGTCTCTCTCTCTCTCTCTGTCTATATCTCTGCCTCGTCTATGTCTCTGTCTCTCTGTCTGTGTCTCTCTCTGACTGTGTCTATCTGTGTCTCTCTCTGTGTGTCTATATCTATGCCTCGTCTATGTCTCTGCCTGTCTGTCTGTGTCTCTCTCTGACTGTGTCTATCTGTGTGTCTCTCTCTGTGTCTATATCTATGCCTCGTCTATGTCTCTGTCTGTCTGTCTGTCTGTGTCTCTCTCTGACTGTGTCTATCTGTGTCTCTCTCTGTCTGTATCTCTACCTCGTCTATGTCTCTGTCTGTCTGTCTGTGTCTCTCATTCTGTGTCTCTCTTTGTCTGTCTCTATCTCTGTGTCTGTCGGTCTTTGTCTATCGCTGTCTCTGTGTCTGTGTGTCTTTGTGTGCATCTGTGTCTCTGTCTCTGTCTGCATCTGTCTGTGTCTGCCTCTCTCTCTTTCTCTCTCTCTCTCTCTCTCTCTCTTTACCTCTCTCTTACATGTCCCGTTTTTTTTTTTTAATGATCTTCGTGAAAAAAAAAAAAAAAAAAAAAAAAAATCCCAAGGAAGCATTATGCGTTTCCATTGAAGTTGCTGATGTCATCTACAGATGACGAGGTTACACATAATGATATAATTTGGCATTATATTCATATAAATCGTTTTGGCTGAAGAGATATCGTTCTGTCATAATTAGCTGCTGCAGTTCTGGTAACTTGAAAATTAATGTTGTTATATCGCCCCTTGTAAATGTGGGGCCGTGACCCTAATGAATAAACCATCTGAATCTGAAGAATCTCTCTCTCTCTGTCTCTCTGTCTGTCTCTCTGCCTGTCTGCCTGTCTGTCTGTCTCTCTGTGGCTCTCTCTCCGTGAATCTGTGTGTGTGTGTGTGTGTGTGTGTGTGTGTGTGTGTGTATCTGTCTGTCTGTCTGTCTGTCTGTCTCTATCTCTTTCTCCCTATCCCTCTCCCCCTCTCTATCTCTGTCTCTGTCTCTCTCTCTCTCTGTCTCTCTCTCTCTCTGTGACTGTGTGTCTGTCTGTGTTTCTGTCTGTGCGTCTGTCTGTGTGTCTATGTGTCTGTCTGTGTGTGTGTCTGTCTGTCTGTCTCTCCCTCTCCCCTTCTCGATCTCTGTCTGTCAGTGCCTTTATCTCTGTCTCTGTCCCTGTCTCAATGTGACTCTCTCTCTCTCTCTCTCTCTCTGTGTGTGTGTGTGTGTGTGTGTGTGTGTGTGTGTGTGTGTGTGTGTGTGTGTGTGTCTGTGTCTGTGTCTGTGTCTGTGTCTTTATCTCTGTCTCTGTCCCTGTCTCAATGTGACTCTCTATTTCTGTGTCCATCACGGTCTCGAGCTCTGCAGTTTTTTTATGCGTCTCTCTCTCTCTCTCTCTAGAAATGTTTTACCCAGCCAAAGAGACAACATTCTGAATGGTTTGATAAAAAAAAATGTAATTTGCTCAAAATTGACACCAAAAATAAGTTAAGAACATTTAGATTTCCAAGGGATGAGGAAGACAGAAAAGAATATGTTCAAGCACAGAAAAAATATATAACTTTGTTTTAAAAACTAAAAGACGAAATTATCGAAGAGAAAAAAATAGATTCACTAGAATCAAATTTATCAAACACGTCAGCATTCTGGAAAAGCCTAACAGAAATGGGATGTGGCAAAACAAAAAGTAACATCAGTGATAATGTCAGTATGGAAGAGTGGCATCAGCACTTCAAAAGTCTATTTTCCTTGGATAATGATATGGACAATGTTGATAATTCTGCTGATATTAGTAACCTCGATGATGATTTCAGAGGTTTTTTTCGCTCTTCACATGCTGAAGTCGGGAAAAGCATGTGAGACTTGATGGTATTTCTGCTGAAATGTTAAAAGCTTGTAAAATTACTGTACCATTTCTGACAAAATTATTTAATGCTCTGTTCGATAAAGGACTGTACCCAAAAGAATGGTCCAAAGCTATTATCATTCCCATTTTTAAGAAAGGCGATATTGATAATGTTGATAACTATAGAGGGGTATCCCTGTTAAGTATTATTTCTAAGTGCTGTGATGAATAATCGATTATATAAATGGTTAGAAAATAACGAGATGATTACAGAAGGTCAAGCTGGTTTCCGAAAAAAACTACTGAACTGTTGATAAGATCTTTAACCTGTATACTTGTATTCAGAATTGCATGTGTCAAAAAACCCCCCAAAAAACAAAAAAAACAAAACAAAAAAACAAAACAAAAACAAACAAAAAAACAAAAACAAAAAACGTTGCTTTCGTTGATTTTAGAAAAGCATTCGATTCTGTAAGACATGATAAGTTGTTACAACATTTAAGAAAACATGGTGTATCTGGTAAATTCTTTAAGTCTTTGAAAGCGATATATGATTCATTGTTAGCATGTGCCAGGGTTAAATCACAATATTCTGAATTTTTTTAATGTCCACTTGGTGTACGACAGGGATGTGTCATGAGCCCTACTTTATTTTGTACATTCATCAATCAGATTGCTCAACATATGTCTGTGTCAGGAAGACATGGGGTTCAGTTGATACCAGGTAACATGGAACTGTTCATATTGCTTTTTGCCGATGATATTGCTTTATTATCAACAACTCCAATAGGACTTCAAAATCAATTGAATATTCTTAAATCATGTTGTCAGGTGATGAAGTTGAAAATTAATGTGCAGGAGACAAAAATAATGGTGTTCAGAAAAGGCGGTTTTTTAGGTAGGCATGAGAAGTGGTTTTTTGAAGATGAAGAAATAGAAGTAGTAAATGAATACTGTTATTTAGGGTATACATTCACATCAAAGATAAGTCCCAAAAGGGGGACCGAACAGCTCGTTGTGAAAGGTAAAAGGGCAACCACGAGCCTTGTGAAGGCTTTTCAAAAGTATAAAGAAATGTCATATGCAGTATTTTTCGAAATATTTGATGTAAAGGCACAGCCTGTTCTGTTGTATGCATCTGGAATTTGGGGTATGAATAGACTAGAGAATGTAGAAAAAATTCATTTATTAGCATGTAAGCGATTCTTGGGAGTGCCAGTGAAAACGTCAAACAAAGTGGTTTATGGTGATCTTGGTAGATATCCGTTTTTTTGTAAATTCGTTCTTAAATGTTATAAGGTACTGGTTGAGAATACTACAGCTGGATCAAAATAGATTGCCATACATGGCTTATCAGATGTTGCTTGGATTAGATTTAAATGGAAAACAGTGTTGGGCTTCTCAAGTTAGAGAAATATTATGTACAACAGGTTTTAATTTTGTGTGGTTGCAACAAGGTGTTGGTGATGTGTAAGGATTTCTTATTACTTTCAAGCAAAGACTTATAGATATCTTCATTCAAGAATGGTCGGGTACTATTAGTGATAGAGACAGGTATTCATGCTACAGATCATTCAAATTTATATTTGAAAAAGAAAAATACATAACAAATGCTGATGAATATTGTTTCAGAGTGGCGTTGTCTCAGGCCAGATTTAATGTGCTTCCTTTAAATAACAATGTTAATAGGTACACTGAAAATGATGTTTTAAAACATTGTCTTTTTTGCCAAGGTGAACTAGAAGATGAAAACCATTTGTTGTTTGTTTGTTCTGTATATATTGATTTACGGACAAAATTTCTTCAAGACTGTCTAAACATGTCTCTTAGTTCACTTCTCCGATCAAACAGCAAGCAGAGAAATTGCCATGTATCAAAAAAATTATTTTCCATGCGATCAAAAGGAGAAATCATATACTCAGACCTAATTAAGTAGAATTAATGTCAAGTCCATGAACATTATGATATTGTGTCATCTGTTCAAGTGTTATAATACCCCTTCCCATGCCACCCCCAGTCCCCTGGTTTTGAATTGTGGTCCATGGCCAAAGTTCATTAAAACAATTTCGTTCGTTCGTCCGTTCGTTATCTCTCTCTCTCTCTCTCCCTCCCTCTCTCTCTCTCTCTCTCTCTCTCTGTTTGTGTGTGTGTGTGTGTGTGTGTGTGTGTGTGTGTGTGTGTGTGTGTGTGTGTGTCTTCGTCTCGGTCTCCGTCTGTCTGCCTGTGTCTGTATCTGTCTGTCTCTGTCTCTCTTCATCTGTCTGTCTGTCTTTATTTCTATTCTCTCTCCTACTCCCTCCATCCCTATCTCTCACTGTGTGTGCGTGAGTGCGCGCGTGTGTGTGTGTGTGTGAGGTGGGGAAGGGAGAGAGAGAGAGAGAGAGAGAGAGAGAGAGAGAGAGAGAGAGAGAGAGAGAGAGAGACGCAGAGAGACAGAGACACAGAGAGAATGCAATTACCCTGTAATCAATGCTGTTTTCATGCAAATGACTTGATTTGTTCAAGTTGCGAGTTTGCGTGTTTCAAAAAGATTTTATTTTTCCCTTATCTCTTTGTTCTGCCCTGTCTCTCTGTCTGTCTGTCTGTCTGTCTGTCTGTCTGTCTCTGTCTGTCTGCCTCTCCGTCCTTTTTTTTTTTTTTTTTTAAATTATTGTTCAGTTTGAATTGGGCAGAATTGAGAAATGGCCCTCTGTGTGCCTTGCACCCCCACCTCCCTTCTCTCTTTCTGTCTCTGTCTCTCTGTCTCTCTCTCTCTGTGTCTCTTTCTCTCTTACCCCTTCCACGATTTCCATCAGAACGTCTTCGTTCTGTTTTTTTTTCCTTCTGTTGCAGACAGACGTCTAAAGCAGACAGAGACAGAACAACGGAAAGACAGACAGAGAGAGAGAGAGAGAGAGAGAGAGAGAGAGAGAGAGACAGAGACAGAGACAGAGACAGAGAGACAGAGAGACAGAAGTCTAAGACAGACAGAGACAGAACGACGGAAAGAGAGAGAGAGAGAGAGAGAGAGAGAGAGAGAGACAGACAGACAGACAGACAGACAGACAGAAGTCTAAGACAAACAGAGACAGAACGACAGAGAGAGAGAACAACAAGAACAAATGTTTTAATTGCGTATAGGCCTGTGACCCGTTGCAAACATAATATACATAAAGAAACGTACACAAGGCACACAAATAAGTAGATAAATAACAGACAGGTAAACAGATAAACAAATAAATGAATAAATAAATCTTTCGTCCCCACTGTATCAGCTAGAGACCATCCTTGTGAGAAGACACTTGAAAAAGGCAATGGCAAAACATAATTAATCATTTTCGTACCTTAACTAGTTGTTGGTAATGATTCATGATTCATTAAGTCTCTGCGTTTAAAAGCCAGAAAAAGAAACTTTGAAAGATTTAGTTTACTGTCGAGTCCACCATTCAAAATACTTGCACATTGCTGATCCCGTGTCAAGTATGAGTTGGAACTATTTATACAATATTTCAACCTGAGGTCACTGTAGTTTGAGCATTCAAACAGTACATGGAATTCATCTTCACAGTCAGCAGAACAAAGAGGGCAACCCATTTGACCAACAGGGGAAAAGCGGTGGATGTGGCTATTTATAGCCGAAACACCCATTCTGAAGCGTGTAAATATTGTTTTGAAATATCTATTATTAATGTGATCAAGGTATTTTTCACATTCAATGGCGCTTTTAAACGAGTGATAAAATTCAAAGCGCCTGCTTTCTGACACATGCGCATACCAACGCTGACAAAAGCAGTTCTGTAAGCGCTCTTTAAATATGCGTATGAAGAGTTTCTCATCCCCAACTGCTCCAAACATCCAAACATAACCGAAACCATTGGTACAGAGAAGGTTCTTTACGTAAGTAACCCAGTTTTGTGCATTGTTACTTCTGTTTTGTATGTCGTAAAGCATATCATAGGCTTTCCTAGAATATCTAGACAATGGCTGTTTATGTAGCCGAAACCAATATAGTATACATCTCGCGGCAGAGTTTATAAACAATGGGTATCTTCCAAGTTCGCCGTATACCATATCATTAGGAGTGAAAGGTGGGACGTTTAGCAGTAATTTGCAAGCTTGCAAATGGATCCTTTCTATGGATTCTCGTGGTTTGAAACCCCATAGCTCCGAGCCATACAAAAGCGAGGGAACGACCTGAGCATCAAAGAGCTTGAAAAACAGTTTAGGAGAATAGTATCCAAGTTTCCTTAAAGTTTTCAAAATTACGAAGGTAGCTTTCTTAGCACGAATAACATGTTCAAAGCCAGTAGCAACTTCAAAACTAAGTTTAGTTGAAAATAGGACACCTAAATATTTGTAAGAGTTAACTATTTCTAAGCAATCTTGACCATAAAACCAATTTCTTTCTTTCCTAAGTATCCACCTTTACGAAAAACTATAACTTTACTTTTATCTAGGTTCACTTTCAAGCGTAATCTTTGTGCACACTCATGTAGAACATTCAGCTGATTTTGTAAACCTGAAATGGTGGAAG
>NC_134901.1:24132352-24142352 GCF_041734735.1 Babylonia areolata
AATGCGTTCCGTGTGAATCATCAATACTGGCTGTGCAGTTAAGAGCTTGTTGGAGTCTGGCTTGTGTGTGTGTGTGTGTGTGTGTGTGTGTGTGTGTGTGCGTGTGGGGTGTGTGTGTGTGTGTGTGTGTGTGTGTGTGTGTGTGTGTGTGTGTGTGTGTGTGTGTGTTTCTGTCTCTTTCTTTCTTTCTTTCCTACGTTCCCTTTATTCCCTCTATCATTGCTCTCCTATTTCTTCTTCTTCTTCTTCTTCTTCTTCTTCTTCTTCTTCTCCCCCTCCTCCTCCTTCTTCTTCCTTTTCTGCCTTCCGCCCTAATTAGGAAAAAAAGAAAAAAAAGAGAAAAGAAAAAAAATCTTTTGTTCTTGTTCTTGTTTTTTTTTTTTCTTTCTTTCTTGCTATTGATCTTTTTTTGTTCTAATTCTTCTTGTTCTTGTTGTTGCTATTGTTGTTGTTGTTGCTGTTGGTGGTGGTGGTGGTGGTGGTGGTAATGGTGATGGTCTTCTTGTTCTTCTTGCTCTTATTCTTCTTGTTCTCTCTCTCTCTCCCCCCCCCCATCCCCCCCTCCCTGCTCGTTCTCCTTCTTTTTCTCATCCTCCTCCTCCTCCTTCGTCCTCATTTTCTTCTTTTTCTCCTCCTCCTCCTTCTTCTCCTTCTTCTTGTTCTTTTTATTCTTGTTCTTTTTCTTCTTGTTCTTGTTGTTGTTGTTCTCCTTCTCCTCCTTCTTCTTCGTCGTTCTCTGCTTCTTATCATTATTTTCCTCCTCCTTTCTCTTCCTCCTCCTCCTTCTTCTTCTCCATCTTCTTCTCCTCCTCCTCTTTCTCCTCCTCCTCCTTCTTTTTCTTTTTCGTCTTCCTCCTCCTCCTTCTTCTTGTCTTCCTCCTCCTCCTACTTCTTCTTCTCCTTCTTCTTCTTCTTCTTCTCCACCACCTCCTCCTCCTCCTCCTCCTATTCCTCCTCCTCCTTCTTCTCTTCATCCTTCTGCTTCTTCTTTTGTCTTCTCCTTCGCTTTCTCTTTTCTCACTGTCTCTTTTTTTTTTTCTTTCCTTAAAAAAAAGAAGAACAACAACAACAACAATAAAAAAAAAGGGGGAAAAAAGAAAAAAGAAGAAGAAAAAAAAACAAAAAAACATCCAGTCCGTATTTCATTCTTTTCTTTCACTTCATTTTTCGTGCGATTCTGTCGAGGAACTCTCTCTCTTCATCAGGTTGGCGTTTGTGTGACTGTGCACGTCATCATTTTTATTGGAGTGGCTATACCCCCAGTTCCTCGTCATTATGACTCACAATGTCCAATTGTGTCATCGCCGCGCTAACGACATCTCGTTTATAGTTTTCTTCTCTCTGTGTGTGTGTTCCAATCGCGTTGCCTCGCGAAATACAACCCTTCCGAAAGGAAAAAAAAAAAGGAAAAAAAAAGAGAAAAGAGAAAAAAAATAGAAGATTAAAATCATCAGTTTTCCCGGTGTTCTCATTATGTTAATAGTTTTTTCTGTCTGTATTTGTCTGTCTGTCTGTCTGTATCTGTCTGTCTGTATCTGTCTGTCTGTCTGTGTCCCTTTCTGTCTCTTTTCTGTTCCTCTCTGTGTGTGTCACTCTCTCTGTCTCTGTCTCTGTCTCTGTCTCTCTCTCTCTCTCTCTCTCTCTCTCTCTCTCTCTCTCTCTCTCTCGATGATCTTGATGATTGTTGCACCATGTGCACTTGCATGTTCAATAACGTTTTACACTGCGCCCCTTCATGAGGGGCAATGGTTATATGAGTGAATCATCCGAATCTCTCTCTCTGTCTCTGCCTCTATCTCTGTCTCTCTGCCTCACTGTCTCTCTCTCTCTCTCTGTCTGTGTCTCTGTGTCCGTGTCTGTCTCTCTGTCTCCGTGTCTCTGTGTCTCTGTGTCTGTGTCTGTCTGTCTCTCTCTCTGTCTCTGTCTCTCTCTGTCTCTCTCTGTCCCTCTGTCTCTATCTCTGTGTCTGTCTCTGTCTCTGTCTGTCTGTCTATCTCTGTCTGTCTGTCTCTCTCTGTCTTCCTCCAGTGTCTTTGCATTGGCACGCGGGATATGGAATCATCGGTCCTCCCTTGGTGTTTTTTCTTCTTCTTTTTTTCCCCCAGCCATGTATGTTCATATGATGCCGTCGTTTCTTCTTCAGCAAAGCAGAGCAACCTTTCTTGAACAAAACGAAACAAAACAAAACAAAACGCGAACAAAAGAGAGTGGTGATGGTGGTGGTGGCGGTGGCGGTGGTCTTCGGAGGAAGAAAACCTGTGTCGTCACAAAAGAAGAAGAAAAAAGAAGAGAAAGAAAGAAAAAGAAGAGGTTTGTATAAACAGAACAACATTCTTTAAAAAAGAAGAAGAAAAGATACACATTAACTCACTCAGTACGGCCAGTCCTCTCTTCTCCTCTACACAGACCCCTCGGATGTCCAGTGGGTGTCTGAATGACCCAACCTTTAGCTTCCGTCGTCAGAACTGTGGTATTCTTTGTCAACATTCACCTCTTCAGTATAAGAGCGTTCCGCTTGCAATATTTTGATGATGGTAATTGGGATGGAACGCTGTTAACATCGTCTCTTTCGCCGTTCGTATGGAGAGAGTTAAAAAATGGGGGGGGGGGGGGGGGGGGGGGGGAGGGGCGAATCCTGGTTCTCGTCACCGTCCACTTCTCTTCTGCGATCATGAGCTACAATTTCACAAAGTTCATTCGAACTAGTACGTGCAAGTGGGGTTTTGTATGCATGACAGTTATTGTTGGTTTTGTGTGTGTGTGTGTGTGTGTGTGTGTGTGTGTGTGTGTGTGTGTGTGTGTGTGTGTGTGTGTGTGTGTGTGTGTGTGTGTTTAACCCGCAGTGTAAGCAGCCATACTCCGTTTTCAGGGGATCAAACTACGTCAACTAACGGCGAAAAAGCTGCGAAATAGTGTTTGGCATTTCGATCGCTATGGGAGTATAATGGTCGTTGCCGCTGGATAAATACGATGTGGGGACAAAATCCCACTTCTACAGTTGTGTTCGTCGTCAGCTGAGTAAAATTCATGGCTGCGATAAATCTGCAAATATTGACATTTGGATGTTTACGGTAATGTATCGATTTTGCAGCTGGACCCGTGTGTGTGTGTGTGTGTGTGTGTGTGTGTGTGTGTGTGTGTGTGTGTGCGTGCAAACGTTAGTGTGTGTCTGTTTTTGAGTGAGTATGTGTGATTACGCGCTTTCTGCAAAATTGTGTATGTTAGATATTGATTCGATCTTCTCGCTTGTATTATTTCCTTTTTTCTTTAAAAGTCCATTTTACTGTGGGTTCTCTTTTACTAGCAGGCGAATCCTGGTTCTCGTCACCGTCCGCTTCTCTGCCTCTTTCTCTCTCAATCTCTCTCTCTTTGTTTGTCTACTCTCTGTCTCTCTCTGTTTCTCTCTCTGTCTCTCTCTGTCTGTCTGCCTCTGTGTGTGTGTGTGTGTGTGTGTGTGTGTGTGTGTGTGTGTGTGTGTGTGTGTCTTTATTCATTTATCTATTTATACAGAGAGAGACAGAGAGAATGAGAGAGAATATATATATATATATTTTTTTAAATATTTTTTTTGGTATACATATATATATATATATGTGTGTGTGTGTTTGTGTGTGTGTGTGTGTGTGTGTGTGTGTGTGTGTGTGTGTGTGTGTGTGTGTGTGTGTGTGTGTGTGTGTGTGTGTGTGTGTGTGTGCTCTTTCTGCCTCTCTCTGTCCTTCACCCTCTCTCTATCTCTCCCACACACACACACACACACACACACACACACACATACATACGCTCGCTCTCTTCTCTCTCTCTCTGTCTCTGTTTGTCTGACTGTCTCTGTCTGTCTGTCTGTCTCTGTTTCTGTCTGACTGTTTCTATCTCTCTTTCTCTGCTTGTCTCTCTGCCTCCCCCCCCCCCCCACCCCCCACCCCCCGCCCCCCTTTCTCTCCTTCTCTCTGTGACTTTCACCAGTAACTGGTCTTTGCAATGGCCCGTGGGTTGTGGATTCATCGGATTCTCCCATGGTATTTTTTATTCAGCCATGTATGTATGATTGCCGTCGTTTCTTCCTCAGCATCGGTGCGGACAGACCAAGACCAGGTATGAGCAGAATAAATCCACGTGATGGTAATACTAACCAGGTATGAACAGGATAAAACCATGTGAGGACAGGACAAACCAGGTGTGAACAAAATAAAACCATGTGAGGACAGAACAAACCAAGTATGAGCAGAATAAAACCATGTGAGGACAAAACAAATCAGGCATGAGCAGAATAAAACCATGTGAGGACAGGACAAACCAGGTATGAGCAGAATAAAACCATTTGAGGACAGAACAAACCAAGTATGAGCAGAATAAAACCATGTGAGGACAAAACAAACCAGGCATGAGCAGAATGAAACCATTTGAGGACAGGACAAACCAGGTATGAGCAGAATAAAACCATGTGAGGACAAAACAAATCAGGCATGAGCAGAATAAAACCATGTGAGGACAGGACAAACCGGGTGTGAGCAGAATAAAGCCATGTGAGGACAGGACAAACCAAGTGAGGACAGAACAAACCAGGTATGAACAGGATAAAACCATGTGAGGACAGATCAAACCAGGTGTGAACAGGATAAAACCATGTGAGGACAGGACAAACCAGGTATGAGCAGAATAAATCCACGTGATGGTAATACTAACCAGGTATGAACAGAATAAAACCATGTGAGGACAGGACAAACCAGGTATGAGCAGAATAAAACCATGTGAGGACAAAACAAATCAGGCATGAGCAGAATGAAACCATGTGAGGACAGATCAAACCAGGTATGAGCAGAATAAAACCATGTGAGGACAAAACAAACCAGGCATGAGCAGAATGAAACCATTTGAGGACAGGACAAACCAGGTATGAGCAGAATAAAACCATGTGAGGACAGGACAAACCGGGTGTGAGCAGAATAAAACCATGTGAGGACAGGACAAACAAAGTGAGGACAGAACAAGCCAGGTGTGAACAGAATAAAACCATGTGAGGACAGGACAAACCAGGTGTGAACAGAATAAAACCATGCGAGGACAGATCAAACCAGGTACGAACAGAATAATACCATGTGAGGACAGGACAAACCAGGTATGAGCAGAATAAATCCACGTGATGGTAATACTAACCAGGTATGAACAGAATAAAACCATGTGAGGACAGGACAAACCAGGTATGAGCAGAATAAAACCATGTGAGGACAGGACAAACCAGGTATGAGCAGAATAAAACCAAGTGAGGACAGAACGAGCCAGGTGTGAACAGAATAAAACCATGTGAGGACTGAACAAACCAGGTATGAAGAAAATAAAACCACGTGAGGACAGTACCATGTGATGATAAAATAAACCATGTGGTTTCCACGTGGTTATAGAATAAATCATAGAATAAACCATGTGGTGGGAGACTAAAGCATGTAGTTTCCATGTGGTGATAGGATAAACCATGTGGTGACAGAATTTTAAAAAAGTGGTTTCCATGTGGTGATAGAATATATCATAGAATAAACCATGTGGTGACAGAATAAACCGTGTGGTTTCCATGTGGTGATAGGATAAACCATGTGGTGACAGAATAAAACATGTGGTTTCCATGTGGTTATAGAATAAATCGTAGAATAAACCATGTGGTGACAGAATAAACCACGTGGATGTGGTTTTCATGTGGTTGCAGAATAAAGCATAGAATAAGTCATGTGATGACAAAATAAACCATGTGGATGTGGTTTCCATGTGGTTATAGAATAAATCGTAGAACAAACCATGTGGTGATAGGATAAACCATGTGGTGACAGCATAAACCACAAGGCGACAGGATAAAACCATGTGGTGACAGAATAAATCACGTGGTGACAGAATAAACCATGTGGTGACATGATAAACTACATGGCGACATGATAAAACCACGTGGATGCAGAATAAACCATGTAGTAAACATTAATAACCCTGTGGTGACAGAGTAAACCCTGTGGTGACAGAATAAAGCATGTAGCGACAGAATAAACTATGTGGTGGCAGAATAAACCACACAGCGACAGGATAAAACCATGTGGTGGCAGAATAAGCCATTTGACAGAATAAACCACGCATATGAAGAATAAACTACATGGGTCAGGAGAAAAACAAACAAACAAACAAACAAAAGACTGCACCAGGAGCAGAATAATCTAGATGTGGGCAGAATAAATCTGTAACAATAACAACAACAACAACAACAACAACGACAATAATAATAATAATAATAATAATAATAATAATAATAATAATAATAATAACATGTCTATGCTATGTCCTGTTGTATCACAGTCTTAACCCGTGTGTTTCCCAACAGATGGGCATGTATCTTTCTCCTTCTCCAGCTTTCTCCGGCCCGTAATCACCACCCCTCTCTTCCCCCTCTCCCCCCCTCTCCCAACACTTTCCCCCACCCTACCCCACCCCGCGGCTCCCTTCTATTCCTCCCCTACCCATCCCCCACCTTCACCTCCACCCTCCCACTGCTCACACACACACACCCTCTCGCTGACCATAAAGTACATCCACCTGTACCCCCCCCCCCTCCATCCATCACGACCACCCCCATTCCCTCTTCCCTCGTCCTTCCTCCACCCCCATCCTCCCCACCTAACCCCCACCCTCTGCCAAGCACATGCCCTCTTACAACCCAACATTGAAACATCTATTCACAGATTGTTGAGAAAACAGAATTACAGAAGAAGAAGAAGAAGGAGGAGGAGGAGGAGGAGGAGGAGGAGGAGGTGAAGCAAGAGGAGAAGAAGAAGAAGAAGAAGAAGAAGAAGAAGAAGAAGAATAGGGAGAAGAAATTGTTTCCTAAAAAAAATAGAAAAAAAAAGAAAGCCATTCAGAATCTCTTCGCCGTGAAAAGGTCCTGGCAGCACGAAGAAGAAGAAGAAGAAGCAGAAGAAGAACCCCAGCCCAGCTCAGCAACTCTACTGATCCACCCACACACCCACCCATCTTCTCACTCCTTTTCTAGCCCTCCTACCACCCTCCCACCACCGCTCCAGTCCAGCCACCTCTCTCTCTCTCTCTCTCTCCTGCGTCTCCTACCCAACCTAACATATCCCTGTATTGGAAAGGAAGGGGCGGACATAAAGACATGTCACAGCATGCAAGCAGGCACTGGCCCTTCACAAGGACCCTGCTAACGAACAAAAGATAACTGCCGCTTCAGACAGGCTCTCTCGGCACGCGAAGGGGGAACGGTGAGGGGCTGCTAGGAGAGGGGCTTTATGTATATAGCGTTCGGTATCGATTTGATAAACAACAACAGCAAAAAAAACCCACAGTTGTAAGTAATATCGAACAAAAGTTGGTTTTTTTTTTATTTCATATACATTTTTTTTTATTTGTCGTTGTTCGGGTTTCTCTCTGCTGTATGAAACTGGAGCCGTTGTGTGTGTGTGTGTGTGTGTGTGTGTGTGTGTGTGTGTGTGTGTGTGTGTGTATTTCTCTTTCTCTTCATCGGTATAAATTAAGAAACAAACAAGCAACAAAACCATGTTGGTGGAATGTTTTTTCTTTCTTTTTTGGGGGGTCAGGGGTAAATGTTTTGTTACGATTCCTTTACGTGGAAAAAAAAAAGAAAAGAAAAAAGATCGTTGCAAAAAGGAGACCTCAGTTTATCATGTTATCTAACAGAACGGGGAAGAGGCTTAGAGGGTGGGTGGGTGAGGGAGGCAGATTTCAGTGTCAATTTCGAGGGTGTTTATCAAAGAGCGCGGACTGATCTAGTTTCAGTTTCTCAAGGAGGCTCACTGCATGCGATCAAATCCATATACGCTACACCTCGTCTGCTCGACGGATGCACAGTAATAATAATAATGGTGCAGAGACAAATCAAAGCCCTTTCGCACCAGTCATTCACACGCATGCATAACTCTAAAACTGTAGAAACTAAAGACAAGGAAGAGGCAGGCAAGGGAGGCTATTTTGGGAAGAGGTGGGTTTTAAGGCCAGACTTGAAAGAGCTGAGGGTGGAGACTTGATGAAGTGAAAGAGGAAGTTCATTTCAATCGCAAGGTCCAGAGACAGAGAAAGAACGGCGGCCAACAGTCGAGTGTTTGAATCTGGGTATGCGTAAACAGAGTGGAGCCGAAGCCGATCGTAGTGAGCGAGATGGAGTGTAGAGGTGAAGGCAGCCGCAGAGATAGGAAGGGGCAGTTTTGTGAATGTATCTATAATATAGAGTGCTGACCTTGTACTTTATTCGGTGTGAGACAGGGAGCTAGTGGAGATGTTGCAAAAGAGGAGTGATGTGCTCAGATCTTTTCTTTCTGGGGACGAGTCGGGCAGCAGAGTTTTGTATGCGCTGAAGGGACTGAATGGATGAAGCAGGCAAACCAGATAATAGAGAGTTATAGTAGTCAAGGCGAGAGAGAATGAGAGAAACGACAAGTCTAGATGTTGCGTCAGTGGACAGATATTTCCGGACGGCACTGATGCGCCGCAGTTGACAGTAGCAGGACTGACATGTTTGACTGATAATTTTTTGCATGGACAGTGTATTGTCAAGGACAACACCAAGGTTCCTGACTGACGTGGAAAGAGGGATGGATGTACTGCCAAGTTTGATTGTGTCAATTGTGGTGGAAGACAGTTTTTGTTTAGTTCCTATGATCATTGCTTCAGTTTTGTCCGCGTTCAATTGTAACTTATTTCGAGTCATCCAGTTTTGAATGTCCAGGACCTGCAGCATAATCCAAAGCAGTTAAGTCAGGCCTTGAGTGAATACATAGTTCTGTATTTGTGTACCTATCAGAGTGAATTTCTTCTCCAGAATTTTGCCAGAGGACAACACTGTCCTTGTCATGGGTTCTTTATTTTTTCTCCCCCCCCCGCTCCCCCCCAGTGCGCTAATTGCGTGCTGCATACACACGGAACCTCGGTTTTATCGTCTCATCTGAAAGACTAGATGCTCAGTTTGATTTTCCAGTCAAACATGGGAGAAAGGGCGAGAGCGGGATTTGATCCGTACCAAGACTCTCAGGGATTCTGTATTGGCAGATGAGCGTCTTAACCATTCCGCCACCTTCTGATCCACGTACGTTCTACCACATCCGTTTTGGTTATTATTCATTTTGATAAAGAAAAAAAAAAACAAAAAAAAAACAAACAAAACAAAAACAAAAAAACAAAAACAAAAAAAAAAAACGGAGCGGATGCGTGACCTTGGCGTAAACCCAGCCAACACGCCGATCAAGCCTATGCAGCCTAACCCTAGGTTTGTGGTCCATGGTTTTGTGATGACAAGAGAGGGTGTGCAGGCCCGCTTTCGTCGGGGACTTTTCATCGCTTGCAGAAGTAGGACATATTACGAAATGGGAAGCTCACCACCCAACAAATTCACAAAGTCAATTAAAAAAAAATATAAAGATTTTTGTTGTTGTTGAAAATACGCGCTGTGGATAAAATGAGGCTTCAATCTGATATTCGGCGTTTTTCGCTAAAAATAACCGGGGAGTCCTGACGAAAATAGGTATGCACACCCTCCCTACTATCGCAGCTTTGTCGTGGCAGTTAGGGACTCTGGATGTTTTTCCTTTCATAATTATTATGTTTCACGCAAAGATGAAACAAAGCGCTGGACATTTGAACGTAAGGTGTTGGATTCTGAAGGGGGATCTGCGAATCATTCTTGGAATTATTGATGTTTATTTGTTTTCCTACTGACATTGGTATCATGGAATGTGTAACGTCTCACATTCAGTAAGTTACTTGAGGATGGTTGTTGCGGGTTATCTTGTGTTGTTGGTTGTTTTTTTTAATTTTTTTTATCTGTGTTTGTTATTGTTTCTTTCTTTTTTTATAACCTTTTTTTCTGTTAAACGTGATCTGAGTTCTGGTGATTATGATTCACGCCCACATTCAACTAAAGATGTTACAGAGCCTCTTGAACTTAAACATTGCTTTTTTTATGGTGAATTTGATTTGTGTTACACGTACTGGATGTTTCAAC
>NC_134901.1:24147352-24162352 GCF_041734735.1 Babylonia areolata
TCTTTGTATGTATCTCTCACCGTGTCTTCTTGATACATACCATGTAAGGTCTCCTTTGTCTGTCTATCTCTCTGTGTCTTTGTATGTCCCTCTCACCGTGTCTTCTTGATACGTACCATGTAAGGTCTCCTTTGTCTATCTCTCTGTGTCTTTGTATGTTCCTCTCACTGTGTCTTCTTGATACATCCCATGTAAGGTCTCCTTTGTCTGTCTATCTCTATGTGTCTATGTATGTCCCTCTCACCGTGTCTTCTTGATACATCCCATGTAAGGTCTCCTTTGTCTATCTCTCTGTGTCTTTGTATGTATCTCTCACCGTGTCTTCTTGATACATACCATGTAAGGTCTCCTTTGTCTATCTCTCTGTGTCTTTGTATGTTCCTCTCACTGTGTCTTCTTGATACATCCCATGTAAGGTCTCCTTTGTCTGTCTATCTCTATGTGTCTATGTATGTCCCTCTCACCGTGTCTTCTTGATACATCCCATGTAAGGTCTCCTTTGTCTGTCTATCTCTATGTGTCTATGTATGTTCCTCTCACTGTGTCTTCTTGATACATCCCATGTAAGGTCTCCTTTGTCTGTCTATCTCTCTGTGTCTTTGTATGTTCCTCTCACCGTGTCTTCTTGATACATACCATGTAAGGTCTCCTTTGTCTGTCTATCTCTCTGTGTCTTTGTATGTCCCTCTCACCGTGTCTTCTTGATACGTACCATGTAAGGTCTCCTTTGTCTGTCTATCTCTCTGTGTCTATGTATGTCCCTCTCATCGTGTCTTTTTTGTGTATCCCACGTGTCGTTTCCTTTGTCTGTCTTTCCGCTTCCTCCTCCTATTCCTCTTCGACCTCCTCCATCTCATGCTTCTCCTATTTCTCCCCTATTTCTCCTATTCTTATTCCTCCTCCTCTTTGTATACCTCCACTTCCTCCTCCTCCTCCTCCTCCTGTTCTTCCTTCTTTTCCGCCTCCATTTCTTCCTCCTCCTCCTCCAACTCTTCTTTCTTTTTCCTCCACTTCCTCTCTTCCCCCTTCTGTCACTGCAAGAAGGAGGAATGTTTCTTATTTTTTTCCTTTACTGTTGTTGTTTTTTGTTTTAGATGGTGTTGTTGTTTGTTTTCCACCCCTCCCCCCTCGCCCCCCACCCCTCAACGCACACACACACACACACACACCACCCTTCAAGGAGGGGCCGCAGCACAGTTTGCTGAACACAATCTGGAGAGGAATCCCGTTTAGACCCCCCGTGTGAACGCCAAGCATGAAATTTAATCAGGCCCTGTGTCGCCATGATTTATTTGGTTCTGCTTGTCTTCTTCGGGACAAGTGAAGGATTGGGGGGGGAGGGTGGTTTAGGGAGGGCAGGGGGGGGGGGGTGCGGGGGGGATGTGGATGTGGAAGGTGGGAGGAAGGTCAGGGCTTGGGGGTGGTGGTGGTGGTGGTGGTGGGGTTGGTGGGGTTGGAGGGAAGAAGAGAAGGTAAAGGTGGGGTGGGGGAGGAGGGGGTGGTTAAGAGTTGTGGGGTGTTGTTTTCTATTTTCCTTTATTTATTTATTTATTTATTTTTTTATTCCTTCCCTCCAATTTTTTTTCTCTTGTGTCAGATTCGCTGTGTGTCTTTTTTTTTTTTTTTTTTGATGATGATGTTGTAGTAGTATCAAGTTTGTTCTCCTTTCTTTCGTTTGGTCTGAACTTTATGTTGTGTTCGTCTTTTCTTTGCTATATCTTCTCTCTCTCTCTCTCTCTCTCTCTCTCTCTCTCTCTCTCTCTCTGTGTGTGTGTGTGTGTGTGTGTGTGTGTGTTTCCTGCCTGTTTCAAAGAACTACAGCACGTGAACCAATGCCTTCAGTGTCAAAATAAAGCCAGGGCAACAAAGGCACTGGAGGTGACGAATCGTTCCCTTCGGGTTCCCTTCCATATTTACCACACACACACACACACAACTACACACACACGCATGCATGTTTACGCGTGCACGTACGCATGCACGCGCACACATCAAACACCCCCCCCCTCCTCCGTCCCCCTGTGTGTGTGTGTGTGTGTGTGTGTGTGCGTGCGCGCGCGTGTGTGTTTGTGGACCCCTGTGTGTGTGTGTGTGTGTGTGTGTGTGTGTGTGTGTGTGTGTGTGTGTGCGTGCGTGCGTGCGTGCGTGCGTGCGTACATGTCCGCTCATTTTCTGAAAATACATTTTCATTAAAAACAAAAGAAGTTATTAATGCTGCTCCGTCTATAATCATTTTATGGATGACGAAGTACATTCTGATGAAAACGATTGGCAGCTGAATATTAATTCTCTTTGTTTGTCTCTGTGCGTTTATGTGTCTGTCTGTCTGTCTGTCTGTCTGTCCTCTCTCTCTCTCTCTCTCTCTCGCTCTCGCTCTGTGTCTCTCTGTCTTGTTCCCTGTGTGTGTGTGTGTGTGTGTGTGTGTGTGTGTGTGTGTGTGTGTGCACCCCCTCTCTTAGTGTTTTGTTGGTCTGTCACGCCCAGCTCCCAATTTTATTATTTCAAAGTATGTCTGTGATGTGCCTACAGCATTTTAAATTTTATTTTATCGAAAACATCTATTTCATTTATTGATTGATTCATTTTATTTGTTTATTTATTCATTCATTCATTCATTCATTTATCTATCTATCTATTCATTCATTTCTGTATTTTATAATCTCCATATTGAATGTATTATTTTATCGTATTTATTTATTGATCGCTTTCTTTATCATTGAGTTTTTTTTTTTCCTTTGTCTGTTTATTCATTTGCCTATTCATGTATTTACCTCTCATTTGTTTGTTTGCTCAGCCATGTATTCGGACATATATTTGGTATTTATTTTCTTATCTATTCGTTTGTTTGTTTATATATTTATTATATTTATCTATTCATATATTCATTTATTTATCCATGGGTGTATTTGTTTATTTATTCATATATTTATTCATTTGTTTGTTTCTTTATTTGTTTATTTATTCAATCATCGATTATTATTATTATTATTATTATTATTATTATTATTATTATTCATTTATTTTCTGTATTATGGAGGCCCCAGCTTCTGCAGTCCCTCATGGTCTTTCCAAAAGAAATCCATTTTCCATCATGACAGATTGGGCAATGCCAGTGAAGAGGAGCCCTTCCTCCACCTCCTCCTCCACCTCCTCCTCCTCCTCCCTGCCAATAGCGTGGCCATGGGGTGGTTGATGGGTAGTGGGGGTCGGTGGGGGGATGGGGGCGGAAGGGGGTTTGGGGTGGGGGCACCAATTTTCCCCCCAATCAAAACACTAACCCTGTTTATTGGACTGCGGGCCTGGCCTCTAGCATTGCATGTGTTTCTTTCTACGTATTCTATCTATCTATCTATCTAACCCCCTGCCCCCTCTCCCCCCCCCTCACCCATCCCCCGCGCCTCTCTCCCTTTCTCTCTCTGCCCTTTATTTTCTTTCTTGTTGTTTTTCTTTCTTTCTTTCTTTCTTTCTTTCTTTCTTCTGTATTCCTTTCTTTTCTTTCTTTCATTTTCTCCCTTTTTGAGTTTTTATTATTCTTCTTTCTTTCTTTCTTTCTTTCTTTCTTTCTTTCTTTCTTTCTTCCTTTCTTCTTCTCTCTCTGTGCAATGACATATATAATGTAGTATTGTGTAGTGTAGACCCTGTTTCAGGGTGAAGACTGGATGGAAGAAAAAAAAAGCGCGCCAGTGCTTATCTATTATCCTCGAAAATAATGTATTTGTCTTGTCTTGTCTTGTCTTGTCTTGCCTTGTCTGTGTCTCGTTCATTTCCCTGTCTCTGCCTGTTCACCTGCTGTTCTAACTCCCCCTCCGTCCTTCCTTTCTTCCCTTCTTCCTCCCCCTCCGTCCTTCCTTCCTCACCCTTACCCTCATCCTTGTGGTTTTCTCTGTTAAGATTATGTGGTGTTTTCTTGTTCAGCGTTTTCAGACTCTCTCTCTCTCTCTCTCTCTGTGTCTCTCTCTCTCTCTCTCTGTCTCTCTCTCTCTCTCTCTCTCTCTCTCTCTCTCTGTCTCTCTCTCTCTCTTTATTGTGGATGACGATAAAGATGGCTAACGTTTCCAACGCAACATACTTTGAAAGTGTGAAAGGATTTTAGCGGTTGATGTTGAGGTTCTCATTAATGGAATACCTAACGTGGTATAAAAGGTCAAATAGAATTTTTTGTTTGCGTGGTTTTGTCGTTTTGAAGGATTTCGATTTTGATCTCTCTCTCTCTCTCTCTCTCTCTCTCTTCTCTCTCTTCCTCTCTCACTTGCTCTCCCCTCTGTCTTTTTCTCCCCCCCCTCCTCCACTCCTCCCTCTCTCTCTCTCTTTGCTCTCTGTGTTGCACACCCCCCCCCCTCTCTCTCTCTGTTGCACCCTCTCTCTCTCTTTCTCTCCCTCTCTCACTGAAGATACGACAGGAATTCTGTGACAACAATGATGAAAGTTAGAATTAATTTACTATGCACGAGAAGCACTTTTTTTTGTTCTACAGGTTAAGTTAGTACGAATTTTACATTTTGTTGTGGCTGAGTGATCACCATATTGTGTACTTTTGACCTCTTTCTAGGGGCCGGAGGCCTGGAGATTAAAGTTTTGTTCTTGTTCTTGTTCTTGTTCACTTTCTTTCCCCTCTTGTCTTTTTCCCTCCCACTTCCACCCCCCTCTCTCTCTTTGCTCTTTGTGTTGCACCCCCCCTCTCTATCTTTCTCTCTCTCTGTTGCACCCTCTCTCTCTCTCTGATTTTCTCTCCCCTCTGTCTTTTTCTCTCCCCCCCTCTTCCACCCCCTCCTCTCTCTCTCCCCCTCTCCTCCTCCTCCTCTCTCTTTGCTCTCTGCTCTGTGTTGCACCTCTCTTTCTCTCTCTCTCTCTCTCTCTCTCTCTCTCTCTCCCTCTCTCACTTTCTCTCTCCTCTGTCTTTTTCTCCCCCCTCACCCCCCCTCTCTCTTTGCTCTTTGCTCTCTGTGTTGCACCCCCCTCTCTCTCTCTTTCCCACTTTCTTTGTCCTTCCATCCTCTCCTTGCCCCCCTCCTCCTCCTCCTCCCCTTCATTCATCCATCTATCCATCCATCCATCCATCCACCCACCTCCCCCCCTCCTCGCTCTTCCATTTCTGTTTTTTTTTCTGTTTCTCTGATCAGTGCATCCGTCGTGTTAATTAGTTTGTATCCAGAAAATCAAAACCGAAACAAAATAAGCACACAAAACAAAACAAACAAACAAACAAAAGACAGGATCATATCGATCCTGCGTTGGAAAGACAAGACAAAGACAAGACCCAACGGCTGGCAAAGCTGTTCTGTTAGCGGTGATTATGAGAGGAGGCCTGTGTGTGAACCAGAACTGGCCTCGCAGCTTGGCACTGTGCAGGCGGGTGATTATTATCACCTGCAAGTAATTTATTTGTCACAGGGAACACGTGGTTTACTTTCACTTTGACATCGATTTGTGCAAAAAAAAAAAAAAAAAAAAAAAAACCTCCCAAAAAACTGATCGATGGCGTGTCACTGCGTGCGTGCGTGCGTGTGTGCGTGCGCACGTGCACCACTCGGGCTATCTATACAGAGAGAGAGAGAGAGAGCGAAGGGTGAGTGAGAGAGAGAGAGAGTAAAGAGAGAGCGAGAGAGAGAGAGAGAGAGAGAGAGAGAGAGAGAGGGGGGGGGAGAGTTTTATCCTTTTTTGCCTTGTGTTTTATCCTTCCCCCCCCCCCCTCTCTCTCTCTCTCTCTCTCTCTCTCTCTCTCTCTCTCTCCTTTTATCTCTGCTCCACCCTCTCTCTCTCTACCTCTCTTTTCTCATTAAGAGAAGGGAATACCGACATCTTTTAATAAAGCGACAACCCCCACCGCCACCCCTCCCCCACCGCTCCCCCTCCACTCCTGAACAAAATCGTTCTCTGTTCTGAACGACCCTGTTCCACACCGATGTTTCTCTTTCTGCCAAAGTGAACGAGGCTGCCCAAGACAGGTATATTAAGGAGCTGGAAACCCAGCTCTTTTATGTTTTCGTTGTCAGTCCAAAAATCTCGCTCACTTTCTTTTGCACGCTTGACGAATCCGCTTTTAATCTGTTATGAATCCGCACTTATAATACGCACGGAGTTTCGTTCATTACAGAAAAAAAATGATATTGGTTTTATTTTAGTCTGTCTGTCTGTCTGTCTGTCTATCTGTCTGTCTATGTCTGTCTGCATGTCTGTCTGTCTGTCGATTTTCTTTCTTTCCAATCATGTATCAGTTTATCTAGCTATATGTTAATATGTGTATCCATCAATGAATCTGTCAGTGTGTCTATCTATATTAATCAATCAAACAACCAATCAATCAATCAATCAACCAATCAATCGACCAGTCAATCAGTCAATCTCTCTCTCTCTTTCTCTCTCTCCCTCTCTCTCTTTCTCTCCCCCTCTCTCTCCCTCTCTCTCTCTTTCCCTCTATCTCTCTCCCTATCTCTCTCTTACCCCCCTCTCTCTCCCTCCCTCTCTCTCTTTCTTTCTCCGTGTCTCTGCGTATACATAGAGATGGTACGAGAGGTGCACGCACGAACTCACACACAAGCTATGACACCCTAATAAGTTAGCAAAACGTTGTCTTTGTCGATGTCCCTATCTATGTATCTATAATTATCTATCTGTATATGTACATATATATATATATATATATATATATATATATATATATATATATATATACTTATCTGTTCATTTATCGACAACATAGATTCTCTGTCTAGGTTCCTTGCACTCTTTCCATTGCTTTCAGCTGACGGACCTCATCAAATACACCGGGGCTTGCTGTCTTTTGTGTGTGTGTGTGTGTGTGTGTGTGTGTGTGTGTTGAATTGTCTGTGGTGCGTTTTTTGTTACTGTTGTTGCAGCAGTTAGGAATGAACTTCCCCTTTCGTTTCGTCAGGTCTCCGCACTCAGCTCTTTCAAGTCTGGCCTTAAATAAACCCACCTCTTTTCAAGATAGTCTCCCTTCCCTGCCTCTTCCTTGTCTTTTTCATTTTCTCTAAATTTTTAAGACTTACGCATGCGTGTGAATGACTGGTGCGAAAGCGCTTTGATTTGTCTCTGCACAAGATTCGGCGCTATATAAATGTTATCATCATCATCATCATGATCACCATTATTATTATTATTATTATTATTTGTTTTCGTTCGCTGGTGGCAGCTATTGTATGGACTTATTTCCGATTCTTTTTCAACCCTTATTTTTTGTAAACCAGGTTCTATCTCAGCAGGAACCAGAATTACTTGTCTTTGGGGGAAGCTGTGCTCAGCAGTACTTTAAACATTTTTTTATTTTTTTTTTTTTTTACATTTTGTTCCTTTCTGTTTTATGTATTCCTCCACCCCCTCTGTTCCCCCCTTCTTATTACTTTTTTTTTTTTTAAGGAAGGCGATTCTGTGAGCACAAACAAAGGATAACAGGCTGCCTTTCTCATGTTTGTAACATGAATTGCTGAATAAACCGAAATGAAAGAAAAATGAATTGAATGCGTTATTCAAAAAACAAAAGGTTTTTCTTTTTATCTCAGCCTTTACGGCAGCCATGCCCCATTTTCTGAGGAGCTATGACGGGGAGAATTTCTGGCGTTTGTTTATTATTTTTGTGTTTAGTTTAATGACCCGTTAACGGTTAATGGGATCATCAGTGTTCATGGTCCACCCTACCCACTTACTCATTTTATTCATTTTCTTTATTTTTATGAGTTTACTTTTTGTTTCGTAACACGTACCAAGAAACATCCAACAATAAAAAAAAACAAGAGAGGCAAGGCCTTCAACACTCACTTGTGATAAATTAAGTCCCCTTGCATTAATTACAGAGTATTTTCCCTTTTTTACTATCTGCACCAAAACGTTTGCAAAATAATTAAAACTTCCATACTTAGCAAAAGAAGTTCCCGTTTGAACAAAAAATTGATAATAATGACTGCTCTTGTTGTTGTGTCAGAATATGAGATCAAAGTGCCAAGTTTAGAGAATACAAAAAATATAAATATAACAGTAAATGCAGTTTGCATATAATTAGGCTTCTTTTTATTTTTTTGTGCCCATCCCAGAGGTGCAATATTGTTTTAAACAAGATGACTGGAAAGAACTGAATTTTTTCCTATTTTTATGCCTAATTTGTTTAAAAAAAAAAAAAAAGTATTTGCAGAGAAAATGCCAATGTTAAAGTTTACCACGGACACACAGACACACAGACACAGACACACACAGACACACAGACACACAGACACACACACACACACACACACACACACACACACACACACACACACACACAGACAACCTAGCACCGGGTTCAAACATAGACTGACTTTGTTTACACAAGTGAGTCAAAAAGTACCATAAACACTCACTGAAACAAAGGCATTTTCATTCTTAACCTTATTCTAACGCTTCACTTTACTTCAACTCGTACAGTTACTGATCGTGATGCTGTTGCTGCTGCTACTACTACTACTGCTACTACTACTACTTATGCTGCTGCTTTCCCTCCTCCTGATACTGCTATTTTTTTACTACTGCTACTGTTGTTGCTGCTGCTATCGCTACTTATACGACTTCTGTTTCGGTGTAGGTGGCCTCCATTTCAAACCGACCAAGTACATCTCAGTTCGGTACTATCCGTTCGATACTGCCCACAAGAAGTTGATTGCTTGTAGGACTACTTTAAAACCGCTGGATACCGGGCAACCAAAACTGGAGTGCTAGTCATCTTCAGCCACTTTTTTTTTTTTTGGCTCGGCTATGAAGCCATTCGAAATACGATTTCACACGATATCCAAGCTACCTAACTGGAACAGGAAGAAAGACCTAAAGTTTATTTCGATTCGTGATAAGAAAACAAAACAACAACAACAACAGCAAAACAAACAAACAAACAAAAACAAAAACAAAAAAACAAAACAAAAAAAAACCCCAAAAAACAAACAAACAAAAAAACCACAACAACAAAAAACACACACAAACTTTGATCTCTAGAGCTCAGACCCCGAATCGAATCTGAATTTAATTGTCTTTTGAGATCCAAGAGACGTAACTCAAGACGACCCACAATTTTGCTCTTCTGAAGGCTTTCTTCTTCTTCTTCTTCTTCTTCTTCTTCTTCTTCTTCTTTTTTAATGCAAAGATCTAAAATTGGCTATTGCTTCGATTTTTAGCTGGCTGAGTATCGCTTCGGTCAAGCTTCAATCTACTGAAAAAAAAAAAAAAAAAAAAAAAATCAAAAAAATCACCTCTTTCCTTGTATATCAAACACCGGCCATTTTCAGTTCCTGTACATTATGCCCCTGAAATTAACCAACGTACGCATAAGACAACATATGGCTAACTAACGATTTACTTCGGTAATGTCTGGTCCTTTGGTCAGATGATGGAGACGATGGACAGGAAAAAGGCAGTGGTGAGAGGGTGGGTGGGGAGGTGTATGTCCGCTGAGGGTGGGTGGGTGGGGATGGTGTATGTCCGCTGAGGGAGGGTGGGTGGGGGTGGTGTATGTCCGTTAAGGGAGGGTTGGGGGTGGTGTATGTCCGCTGAGGGTGGGTGGGTGGGGGTGGTGTATGTCCGTTAAGGGAGGGTGGATGGGTGGGGGTGGTGTATGTCCGTTAAGGGTGGGAGGGTGGGTGGGGGTGGTGTATGTCCGTTAAGGGAGGGTGGGGGGTGGTGTATGTCCGCTGAGGGTGGGTGGGTGGGTGGGTGGGGTGTATGTCCGCTGAGGGAGGGTGGGTGAGGGTGGTGTATGTCCGTTAAGGGTGGGAGGGTGGGTGGGGGTGGTGTATGTCCGTTAAGTGTGGGAGGGTGGGTGGGTAGAGGTGGTGTATGTCCGTTAAGGGTGGGAGGGTGGGTGGAGGTGGTGTATGTCCGTTAAGGGAGGGTGAGTGGGTGGGGGTGGTGTATGTCCGTTAAGAGAGGGAGGGGGGGGTGGGGGTGGTGTATGTCCGTTAAGAGAGGGAGGGTGGGTGGGGGTGGTGTATGTCCGTTAAGGGAGGGTGGATGGGTGGGGTGGTGTATGTCCGTTAAGGGAGGGTGGGTGGGTGGGGGTGGTGTATGTCCGTTAAGGGAGGGTGGATGGGTGGGGGTGGTGTATGTCCGTTAAAGGGAGGGTGGATGGTTCGGGTGGTGTATGTCCGTTAAGGAAGGGTGGATGGGTGGGGGTGGTGTATGTCCGTGTGGGTGGGTGGGGGTGGTGTATGTCCGATAAGGGAGGGTGGGTGGGTGGGGGTGGTGTATGTCCGTTAAGGGAGGTAGGTGGGTGGGGGTGGTGTATGTTCGTTAAGGGAGGGTGGATGGGTGGGGGTGGTGTATGTCCGTTAAGGAAGGGTGGATGGGTGGGAGTGGTGTATGTCCGTTAAGGAAGGGTGGATGGGTGGGGGTGGTGTATGTCCATTAAGAGAGGGAGGGTGGGTGGGGTGGTGTATGTCCGTTAAGAGAGGGTGGGTGGGTGGAGGTGGTGTATGTCCGTTAAGGGAGGGAGGGTGGGTGGGTGGGGGAAGTGTATGTCCGTTAAGGGAGGGTGGATGGGTGGGGGTGGTGTATGTCCGTTAAGGGAGGGTGGGTGGGGTGGTGTATGTCCGTTAAGGGAGGGTGGGTGGGGGGGGTGTATGTCCGTTAAAGGAGGGTGGGTGGGGGGTGTATGTCCGTTAAGGGAGGGTGAGTGGGTGGGGGTGGTGTATGTCCGTTAAGGGAGGGTGGATGGGTGGGAGTGGTGTATGTCCGTTAAGGGAGGGTGAGTGGGTGGGGGTGGTGTAAGTCCGTTAAGGGAGGGTGGGTGGGGGGGGTGTATGTCCGTTAAGGGAGGGTGGGTGGGGGGTGTATGTCCGTTAAGGGAGGGTGAGTGGGTGGGGGTGGTGTATGTCCGTTAAGGGAGGGTGGGTGGGGTTGTGTATGTCCATTAAGGGAGGGTGAGTGGGTGGGGTGGTGTATGTCCGTTAAGGGAGGGTGGATGGGTGGGGTGGTGTATGTCCGTTAAGGGAGGGTGGATGGGTGGGGTGGTGTATGTCCGTTAAGGGAGGGTGGATGGGTGGGGGTGGTGTATGTCCGTTAAGGGAGGGTGGAATGGTGGGGTGGTGTATGTCCGTTAAGGGAGGGTGGATGGGTGGGGGTGGTGTATGTCCGTTAAGGGAGGGTGGATGGGTGGGGGTGGTGTATATCCGTTAAGGGAGGGTGGATGGGTGGGGTGGTGTATGTCCGTTAAGGGAGGGTGGATGGGTGGGGGTGGTGTATGTCCGTTAAGGGAGGGTGGATGGGTGGGGGTGGTGTATATCCGTTAAGGGAGGGTGGATGGGTGGGGTGGTGTATGTCCGTTAAGGGAGGGTGGGGTGGGAGTGGTATATGTCCGTTAAGGGAGGACGGGTGGGGGTGGTATATGTCCGTTAAGGGAGGGTGGGGTGGGTGTGGTATATGTCCGTTAAGGGAGGGTGGATGGGTGGTGTGGTGTATGTCCGTTAAGGGAGGGTGGATGGGTGGGGTGGTGTATGTCCGTTAAGGGAGGGTGGATGGGTGGGGGTGGTGTATGTCCGTTAAGGGAGGGTGGATGGGTGGGGTGGTGTATGTCCGTTAAGGGAGGGTGGGGTGGGAGTGGTGTATGTCCGTTAAGTGAGGGTGGGGTGGGAGTGGTGTATGTCCGTTAAGGGAGGGTGGGGTGGGAGTGGTGTATGTCCGTTAAGGAAGGGTGGGGTGGGAGTGGTGTATGTCCGTTAAGGAAGGGTGGGGTGGGAGTGGTGTATGTCCGTTAAGGAAGGGTGGGGTGTGAGTGGTGTATGTCCGTTAAGGGAGGGTGGGGTGGGGGTGGTGTATGTCCGTTAAGGGAGGGTGGGTGGGTGGGAGTGGTGTATGTCCGTTAAGGGAGGGTGGGGTGGGAGTGGTCTATGTCCGGCTAAGGAGTGAGGGGTTGGGGTGATATATGTCCTGTAAGGGAGGGTGGGTGTGGGTGGTATATGTCTGCTGAAGGAGGGTGGGGTTGGGGTGGTGTTTGTCCACTGAGGGAAGTTGAGGTTGGGGTGGTGTTTGTCCACTAAGGGAAGTTGAGGTTGGGGTGGTGTTTGTCCACTTAGGGAAGTTGAGGTTGGGGTGGTGTTTGTCCACTAAGGGAGGGTGGGTGAGGGTGGTTTATGTCCACTAAGGGAGGGTAGGTGGTATAATGATATTATCCGCAAAGGGAGGGTTGGCTGGGGGTGGTGTATGTATGTCCGCCATTTCCAGCCTCCTTTCCATCATTTTTTTTTCTCTTGAGTCATAGAGTGTTAATTACAAAGGAAGAATATATCTCAATCTTTAAGTTCAAATGGCACACACACACACACACACACACACACACACACACACACACACACACAAGAAAACAAAGAAAGAAAAAAAAAAAAAAAAAGAAAAGAAAACGCTTTGGACTTGTCACAATGAAACAGATTGAAAATTAAACCCCGTCGATTCACCCGTTATCATCGGCACGTCCACTCGAATCTTCGCAATACCTACCCAACAATTCAAACGTAGTTATTTCCTGATGTTTCTTTAGCCAACAGTTGCGTTATGAGCTATGATTTTTTTTTTCTTTTCTGTATGTGTGTGGATGTCTTTTGCAACACACCAACAGATTGCGTAGTAATGAATCCGGTATCATGTTTAATGAATATCCACGGATACCCTACTCATCTATTGTTGTTATCTTCTGGCCGTGCACGTGTGGACCGTGCGTGACCGAAGGAATCAGGAGGCTCCCATGTATCGCACATCAGCATCTATGATTACCGATAGTGTTGATGCAGTGGTACTTCCTGCGGTACAAGGTATGTATGGTCTATAGAAGATTTCCCTGGCTTTGTTGGGTTCGTGTTTTAGTTTCTATGTACATACGCTTGGGTTTTTTTTGTTGTTGTTGTTGTTGTCATTTTGTTTATCTCTTCTTTCATTCTTTTCGTTCTTTCTTTCTTCTTTCTTTCTATTTTTTTGTGTTTCTTTTGTTTTGTCGTTGTTTGTTCGGTTTCTCTGTCTTGCACTCTCACTTATTCATTTTTCCCCCCGCAAATGTCTGTCTGTCTATCTCTGTGTTAGTCTGTATGTTTGTCTGTCTGTCTGTTTCTCGTTCTCTCTCTCTCTCTCTCTTCTCAATCTCTTAGAGTCTCTTCCTCTCTTTGTCTGACTGTCTGTCTGTGTGTCTGTTTCTCCTCTTGTCTCCAGTGAAAATGTTCAGAAATATAAATGAACACACAGACTTAGCGCTACTTGTTTTTTTTTTTTTTTTTTTTTTTTTTTTTTTTTTACAAAACGAAAAAACAGGCTGGTTGCTCGCTCTGTGGTAATGTTTATATATTACTAGCCTTAAAGAAGAGAGAAGAAGTAATGACATGATAATACAACTATTTACAAATAGAAGAAGAAAAAACAGCAACCGTAATTGCAGGAACTGTTACGAACTAAAATCTTTATTCGTCTACCTTTCTGTTAGGAAATGTTGTGTCCCTTCCTTTCCCTTTCAGTTTTAGTGTTT
This sequence comes from Babylonia areolata, assembly GCF_041734735.1. Lineage (NCBI taxonomy): Eukaryota > Metazoa > Mollusca > Gastropoda > Neogastropoda > Buccinidae > Babylonia > Babylonia areolata. The sequence continues at coordinate 24,160,833 of NC_134901.1, forward strand.
TGTGTGTCTTAAATGTAGGTATGTACCTTCTTTGCAAACAGGCCGGTGGCCTTGCAGTCAAATATTTATGAGTTCTGAGTTCTCTCCTCTTGTCTCACTCTCTCTCTCTCTCTGAGCGTCTGTCTGTCTGGCTTTCTTTCTGTCTGTCTGTCTCCCTCTCTCTTTCTCTGACTTACTGGCTGTCCGTCTGTCTCTCATATCCACGGTTGAAAAAAAAAAAAAAAAAAAAAAAAAGTGCTGAAAAGTAATGTCACGCTGGTTGAACATTAATTTGGGCTGCGGCTGTGGCTGCCTTATTTCATCTGTTTGATTTATTTCTGTGATAATTTTATGCAGTTAGTCGTTTACATATTTATCTGTTTATTCATTTATTTATTCATCTATCTATTCATCCATTCATTATATTGATTTAGTGTCGTGGTAATGTGTTATCCATTTTCCCTTTCTCGATTCTGGCATATTTTCTTTCTTTCTTTCTTTCTTTCTTTCTGTCTTCAGCAGGACGACTCACGTTCATTCAGTTCAGTTAGTTAGTTATCTGTTCCTCTCTTCATTGATCTATTGACCTATTCATTTATCTATTTATTCAGTCTATTGATTGAGTGTCGTGGTGATGTGGTATCCGTTTTCCCTTCTTCGTGTCTGGTACATTTTCTTTCTTTCTGTCTTCAGCCGGACGACTCCTATTTTTATCTATTCATTTATCCATCTATCTATTCATTCATTGATTTGTCTATTCATTCATTCATTCAGTCTATTGATTGAGTGTCGTGGTGATGTGGTATCCGTTTTCCCTTCTTCGTGTCTGGTACATTTTCTTTCTTTCTGTCTGTCTTCTTCAACAAAACGACTCCCTCGAGACCAGCGAAGTGAGTATAGGCCCTTTTTCCAAAGTCCTAAACTTTTGTAATGCTGTGGCGTCCCTTGACAGAACCGAAGACACTTACTCAGTTCGAACCACGTTCATTGCCAGTCGTAAGAGGATCGGTCCTTTGGGTGTTAGGTGTTATTTTCAAAAGGTGTGCCTTTCTTCGTCATCATCTTCTGAGGAACATACTCGGCCGCAATGATTTCAATAGAGAGCACCTCTCCTGTGTGTTCTTTCCTTTCTGTCTAGGGAGAGAGGGGAACGGAGACTTGCTTTTCGAAAATTCAGGTCACACGTGGGCTTCATTCCTCTTGTTCACCACTTCCATGGAAAGTGCTGCGTGTGTGGGTGGGTGGGTCGGTGGGTGAGTGCGTGCGTGCATTCATGAGACCCCAAGAACAGTTCCGTTCACTTTATCGCAAAACTATCGCTGTCTTTCTGGCCCACCACCTCCACAAAGGATATGATTTTGTCACCACCCTCCTTGATTTTCACGGGCGAAGTTCTGATTGGCTGAGAGACGTGTCAGTTATCGTTCCGCTCCGCCTATACTCATATCTCTAGGGCCTGATTGTGTCACACGACTCTCTCTTGCATGACTTCACGCGAACGTTTCTGATCGTCTGGAAACGCTTAGTGTTTGGACAGTTCA
>NC_134901.1:24167352-24172352 GCF_041734735.1 Babylonia areolata
CGAGGAAGTTTCAAAAAGGTGACAGTCAGAGGAAGAGCGGAGAGTCCTTGCGGGAGTGTAAACACTGATAAGGTCAGAAAGATATGTAGGTCCTGCGGAGTGGAAAGCAGAATAGCAGAGACACGCAACTTTGTATTTAATTCTCGCTTCAGTGGGGAGCCAGTGTAGAGTGCGGAGGTGAGGAGAAATGTGATCAGTACGTGGGACTCTGAGAGTCAGACGGGCAGCATTGTTTTGAAGGTTTTGAATTCGCTGAAGAAGATTATGTGGACAGCCTATGAGAAGAGAATTACAATAGTCGATTCGTGACAGCACAAAAGCAGAAATAAGAGTTTTAGTAGTTTCAACAGAAAGGTACTGACGGATAGAGTTGATGCGACGACGTTCACAATTGACCATGCGTATCAGATTTACAACCTGAACGTGCATGCTGAGGTTTGAGTCAAGAATGACTCCAAGGTTCCTTGCTGATTTAGAAAACTGATCTGTGGCATCGCCAACCATAATAGAGGCAGGAAAAGAAGTAGCTGTGGACATTCTTGCAGACGGGAAATCATCATAGCTTCAGTTTTGTCGTCATTTAACTGTAGTTTGTTGAATGTCATCCAGAACTTTGCTGCTTGTGGGTTCATTTCCGTGAGGTATGTGCATGCTGCGCAGGGGACCTCGGGTTCATCGTGTCAGCCCAATGCTTACATCCATCTCCGGACCTTTGCTGACCAATTCTGTTTGGACTGAGGAAGGTGGCAGAATGATTATTAACTCACTCAGTACGGCCAGTCCTCTCTTCTCCTCTACACAGACCCCTCGGATGTCCAGTGGGTGTCTGAATGACCCAACCTTTAGCTTCCGTCGTCAGAATTGTGGTATTCTTTGTCAACATTCACCTCTTCAGTATAAAAGCCTTCCACTTGCAATATTTTGATGATGGTAATTGGGGTGAAACGCTGTTAACGTCGTCTCTTTCGCCGTTCGTATGGAGAGAGTTAAGACGCTCATCTGCCAACACAGAGAGTCCGTGAGAGTCAGAGTTCGAATCCCGCTCTCGCCATTTCTCCCACGTTTTGACTGGAAAATCAAACTCAGCGTCTGGTCATTCCGTCGGATGAGACTATAAAACGAGGTCCCGTGTGCAGCACGCTCTTGGCGTACGGAAGGAGAACCCATGGCAACGAGAGTGTTGTCTTCGGGCAAAGTTCTGCCGAAGAAATCCCCTCTGATAGGTGCACAAGTCTGTATTCAAGCACTCAAGGCCTTTGGGTTGTGCTGCTAGTCAGGCATCTGTCCAGCAGATGTGGTGTGGCGTGTATGGATTTTTCCGAACGCAGTGACGCCTCCTTGAGAATCTGAAACTGAAACTGATCTTGGAACCGGTCATGCAAGTCTTCCAAAGTGAAAAAAAGATCAGGTGACAAAAGGGATGATAACATAATACCATTCCAGAACCTTTCAACACAGAAACTGATTCGCCCGTATGCATTCGCGTTGTGCACATAAGTATGCACTTGTGCAAATGACACACACACACACACACACACACACACACACACACACACACACACACACACACACACACACACACACACACACACACACACACACACACACACACACACACCCATAAAAAAGAAAAAAAAGAAAAAGAAAACGAAAAACAACAACAAGCAAACAACTCGGTCAGTTGATAAAACCCTGGTACACTCTCACACACACACTTGAACACTGGGGCGAGTAAGAACTCGTCGAACACGTCCTGTGCTGTACTGTACTGTTCTGTGCTGTGCTGTGCTGTACTGTACTGTACTGTGCTGTACTGTGATGTGCTGTACTGTACTGTACTGTACTGTGATGTGCTGTGTTGTACTGTACTGTACTGTGCTGTGCTGTGCTGTGCTGTACTGTGCTGTGCTGTGCTGTGTTGTACTGTACTGTGCTGTGCTGACTGTGCTGTGCTGTACTCTACTGTACTTTGCTGTGCTGAATGTGCTGCGCTGTACTGTACTGTGCTGACTGTACTGTATTGTACTGTGTTGTGCTGTGCCATACTGTACTGTACTGTGCTGTGCTGACTGTACTGTACTTACTGCACTGTACTGAGTGTACTGTACTGTACTGTACTGTATTGTACTGTGCTGTACTGTACTGTACTGTGCTGTGCTGACTGTACTGACTGTACTGTACTGTGCTGGCTGTACTTTACTGTGCTGTACTGTACTGTGCTGTGCTGTGCTGTGCTGTGCTGTACCATACTGTACTGTACTGTGCAGACAGACAGTTTTTCTTTTCTCTCGATGAAGACATCAGATTCCCAGACCACACACCTCCAGGGAGGTAGGGGATTTTTTTTTTTTTCTCCCCCTTTTCTTTTTCTTCATCGGTGGCATGATTTCTATCTCCGTGTGACAATGTAGGAGCTGGATCGATGGTGTGGTGACCAAGGTACTGCCCCACACCAAACCCCCCTACCCCCACGGCCTCCCCTCACCCACCCCTACCCCTACCCCGTAAAAAGTGGTTAGGGACAGGCAGGGACTGGGGCGAGAGGGTGTGTGTGGGGGAGGGTGGAAGTGGAGGGAGGGGGTGTTTGGGAGTGTTAGGGGTAGGGGGTGGAGGTGCGAATGGGGGTGGGGGGGCGGTAACTCCTGTTGGTTTTCAGATCGGTTCCGAGTGGTTTATGGCTTTGGCGACCTCGGTGTGACTGTTTCGGGTCCGAAAGCAGCGTTCGGGAAACCTATTGTTTATGGCTGGTTTCTTTGGCAAGAGCAGCGGTTGATCTTTTTTTTTTTTTTTTTTTTCTAAATCCGATTACACAGAGTGGAACGAGAATTATACTCATCTGTTTTTGCTTATGTATTTCATTTTGTTATTATTATTATTATTATTATTATTATTATTATTTAATCAGTCCTTTCTTTTGGTGTCTTTTGGCCGACGTGTACGTGTTTGTTGGAGTCGTGTTTTTTTATTTATTTATTTTTTTAGTATCGCATTATGAATTTATTATGACATACTATCACACACGAAAATGTCAAATTATATATGTCAATAATAGCTTGCGGACCCCTCTTCCTGTGAGTTCTCAAAACAAACCATACTTAGTTTTCAGTTTCTCAAGGGAGGCGACGGGCGCAATAGCCGAGTGGTTAAAGCGTTGGACTGTCAATCTGAGGGTCCCGGGTTCGAATCACGGTGACGGCGCCTGGTGGGTAAAGGGTGGAGATTTTTACGATCTCCCAGTTCAACATATGTGCAGACCTGCTTGTGCCTGAACCCCCTTCGTGTGTATACGCAAGCAGAAGATCAAATACGCACGTTAAAGATCCTGTAATCCATGTCAGCGTTCGGTGGGTTATGGAAACAAGAACATACCCAGCATGCACACCCCCGAAAACGGAGTATGGCTGCCTACATGGCGGGGTAAAAACGGTCATACACGTAAAAGCCCACTCGTGTGCATACGAGTGAACGCAGAAGAAGAAGAAGAAGATCAAAGGAGGCGTCACTGCGGTAAGGGCAAATCCACACACGCTGTACCACGTCTTCCACGCGGATGCCTCTACCAGCGACACAGCCCAGAGGACATGGTTAAACCATGCTGATCAGCGGAGACGGTGGACGTTCCAGCTAGCTACGAAAATCACGCATAATTATTTTTTTGTTACTATTCGAAGTGATTAATTATAAGCAGAGTTGATTCTTCTTAAAGCCGGTTTCCGAAGCAGTTCTACGTATGGAGATGAACACTGTTTCACGTTGGAACAGTGAGCAAAAAAAAAAAAAAAAAAAAAAAAAAGAAAAAGGAAAAACAAAACAAAACAAAAAACCCCCCAGAAATTAATGAACCTTGGCTATGTTAATATCGTTTTTTTCCACGTGGGTATCTGCGTGTGTTTGCTGTAATTCAGTGCATTCAGCTTCTGTTTTCGCGCCAGGTAAGAGGTTATTTTCTGTGTTTCGTTACTGATAATGTTTCGCCAACTAAAATGTCTTGATTCTCAATCCTTTTTATTATTATTTTTTTTCTTCTTGAGTACGACAGCGTGTTCAGCGAAGTGTGCGTTACGTCTCCAGTGTTATTTTTTGTGGCTGAAGCGCGCAGCGGGCACACCAAAGTATCATCTGGACCAATTGTAAATAGAGTTGGAGTTGACGAATGGCCCGGTTTCACTCTGTAATCTCTCTCTCTCTCTCCCCCCATTACATTACTCCTTAGGTGATGTTCACTTTCCAGTGTGTTATTATTGTTACTACTATGTTAGTATTAGTATTATCATTAATATTATCATTGTTGTTGTTGTCAGTGGTAGTTGCGGTAATAGTAGTTTGTTTTTTTGTGTGTGTGTGTTTTCGTTGTTGTTTTTCTTGTTTAGTTTAGTTTTGTCTTGCACTTCAACCTTCTTTTCATTGTCAAATAATGTGTGTATTTTCGCCATTGCGTTTGTGTATTGCTTGTTACATATGAACGAGCACGATATAAGCTCATGCTTGTTGTTGCTCAAGTCTTCTTAATTGAACGCTGTATTGCACCTTGTTTCTTGATATTAAAAAAAAACAGTTTAAACCAATTGTAAATAGTGATAACTCTCTCCGTTCACAAGGTACACAACTTCAAATCAGTGCTGCTTACGCTACCGATTCAGCTAGCAAACAGGTAAATAAAAGGTACATTGGAACAAACCCAGACACTTCCTCAAAAAAAGGAAGCGCCGGGCCTGTCCTTATACCGATCATTTGACATGTGCACACAGCAGCAAAGGCAGAAGAAATGCGCAAACACAAATTATTAGCTTTTATTCAAGACTGGCATAGCCTCTTTAATAATCCTGAACAAGCCACACAGAGCACATAGACAATACAGTTGTGTACCTTGTGAATGGAGAGAGTTATCACTCTTTACAAATTTACGTGGAGTGATGGCCTAGAGGTAACGCGTCCGCCTAGGAAACGAGAGAATCTGAGCGCGCAGGTTCGAATCACGGCTCAGACGCCGATATTTTCTC
>NC_134901.1:24177352-24194852 GCF_041734735.1 Babylonia areolata
CACACACACACACACACACACACACACACACACACACACACACACACACACACGCACGCACGCACGCACGCACGCACGCACGCACGCACGCACGCACGCACGCACGCACGCACGCACGCACGCACGCACGCAATTCAGATTTTCCTGTCAATGTTGAGTTGTAAATTGCAACCATTGATTATTTTGTATGGAGTTGAATTCTGAATTGGAACATGTATAGTGTGCAGAAAAGATAAGGATAAACTCGAATCCTCTCTCTCTCTCTCTCTCTCTCTCTCTCTCTCTCTCTCTCTCACCCCTCTCTCTTCACTTCTATCCATCTGTCAATCTTAGTGTGTGTGGGGAGGGACGGGGTGCTGCCAGTGTGTGTGCGTGCGTGTGTGGGTATGTATGTGTGTGCGCTCGCGCGCGAGCGTCAGTTTGTGTATGCATGTGTGTGCACGGGTGTGGGGGTGTCGAGGGGGGGGGGGGTTGTTTTCTTCATTATGTACACCCTTCTGCATGAAAACCTTTTCCTTTCATTTATGTCTGTGCTATTTATAATAGATGTAGATTAGCGAGGACAGATTGGAAGAATAGGCTATGCCTAAAATCTTAATCCTTGAATACAAACGTTTTGAGTTCTGAGTTCTGTTTTTAGTTGAATATTCCAGAACTCGTAGTCTTATCCCCCTCAAAAGAGCGTGTTTTTTTTGTTTTTTTTTTGTTTTGTTTTTTTTCCTCGCCCCAGCGCCTATCAATACTCCGCGAACGAACATGTGCTATTTACAGTCTGGAGTGGGTTCTCTGAATATATATATATATATATATATATATATATATATATATATATATATATATATATATATATATATACATATATATATAGACCAAATGGTTGCGAGTTCGATCTACTTTCCACAGCAGCCCCACTCTGATCCCCTATATACTATGCTGCTACTGATTAATGAAACCTCGCTGGGATAAGACTGACATTGTAGGTCAGGATGCCATTCAATTCGTCCTTCTTTTAATTGGGAACTTTTCTTTCTTCTCGGGGGTTGGATCCTTTTTTTTTTTCCCCCCCAGCAAAATCAATTCTTCTTCTTCTCCTTCGAAGGCTGCAACTCCCACGTTCTCTCGAATGTACATGAGTGGGGTTTTTCGTGTATAACCGTGTTTACTCCCCACCCGCGTAGGCAGCCATACTCTGTTTTCGGGGGTGTGCATGCCTGAGTATGTTCACGTTTCCATAATCCAACGGAACGCTGACATGAATTACAGGATCTTTTAACGTGCGTATTTGGATCATCTGCTTGCGGTATACACACGGAGGGGATTCAGGCACCACAAGCAGGTCTGCACATAATTATGCTGACCTGAGAGATCGCGGAAAAATCTCCACCCTTTACCCACCAGGCCTCCGTTACGGAGATTCGAACCCGGGGCAGCTCAGATTGAAAGTCCAACGCTCGGCTATTGCGCCCGACGTCAATGCCACCACTGATAAAGACACACACACACACACACACACACACACACACACACACACACAGATGTGATTCCACTTATGCCACATTGGCCTCATGAAGGAGGGAGTTGACAGAATTGGAAAGACACTTGTCTTGCCAGTACAGTGATAGTGCGTAAGGGCTAGGGTTCCAGTCCCGCTCTCGCCCCTTTCTCACAAGTTTCTCTCTCTCTCTCTCTCTCTCTCTCTCTCTCTCTCTCTCTCTCTCTCTCTCTCTCTCTCTCTCTCTCTATATATATATATATATATATTATACAGGAAAATCAAAACTAAGCGTCTGGCCACATTCGGATGAGACGATTAAACACAAGCCTTGTGTGCAACACGCATTTGGCGCACTGCAAAAAAAAAGAAAAAAAAGAAAAAAGAACAAAAAAAAGAAAAAAAGAAAAAGCCCATGGCATTTTGCTGTTTTGCTTTTGTTTGATTGGTTGTGCAGTGTAATTATTTTGTGTGTGTGTGTGTGTGTGTGTGTGTGTGTGTGTCGGGGCTCGTGTACGTTTATGTGTATTGTGTTTTGTACTTTCATATCTGTGAAGCTGCACGTTTGTTGCATATCTGTTAAGCATGTGTGTGTGTGTGTGTGTGTGTGTGTGTGTGTGTGTGTGTGTGTGTGTGTGCATGTTTTACATTTTTTTGCTTATTTGCTTATTAGTCATCATTATTGTCTTTTCATTTCCATTTATTCTATATTATTATTATTATCTCTTTTTTCTCAAGGCCTGACTAAGCGCGTTGGGTTACGCTGCTGGTCAGGCATCTGCTTGGCAGATGTGTTGTAGCGTATATGGATTTGTCCGAACGCAGTGACGCCTCCTTGAGCTACTGATACTGATTGATTGGTTATTTGTTTAGTTTTTGCTTTGTTTTAGAAGACAGGCATGCGGAGTGATGGCCTAGAGGTAACGCGTCCGCCTAGGAAGCGAGAGAATCTGAGCACGCTGGTTCGAATCACGGCTCAGCTGCCGATACTTTCTCCTCCCCCCACTAGACCTTGAGCGGTGGTCTGGACGCTAGTCATTCGGATGAGACGATAAACCGAGGTCCCGTGTGCAACATGCTCTCAGCGCACGTAAAAGAACCCACGGCAACAAAAGGGTTGTTCCTGGCAAAATTCTGTAGAAAAATCCACTTTGATAGAAAAAAACAAATAAAACTGCACGCAGGAAAAAATACAAAAAAAAAGAAAAAAAAGAAAAAAAGAAAAAGAAAAAAAAGGGTGGTACTGTAGTGTAGCGACGCGCTGTCCCTGGGGAGAGTAGCCCGAATTTCACACAGAGATATACAAAGACAAATATTTTCCATCCGACAAGAGGGTGGGACTACATGTTAGATTTCCGAGTGCTTTGTTTTTTTCTTACGTGAACGAACCATGATCAGTTTGTGCTCAGTTTTGACGAATAGTAGAATGTTGGTTTTTTTTCTTTTTGTTTGTTTTTTTCCCTTTCATATGGACAGCAGTTTTGTTAACAAATCTTTCAAACGGACAAGAGCCAAGCAGTTTTGGAAACGTAACGAAGCGAATTTTTATTTTACGAGGGTTGTAGAGTAAACACAGCTGTTTTTGTTCTTGCTGTTGTTGTTGTGTTTTTTTTTTTTTTTTTTTTACATCCAGCCCTCAGGGCAAAAAAGCCAAAGCAGTGACAAAACACAGACACAAACACAGACCACAGACACACACACACACACACACACACACACACACACACACACACACACACACACCATTACACATGAAAATAAAGCGCATAAAATAAAAGCATGTACACAACCTAACTAACTACGACACAACGACACATATTATCATTGAAAAGATCTAATCATTATAATAAAATAAAATGATTATTAGAAAAAAAAAAAAAAAAATGAAGCCTTGCCGGTAATCCAGGGATCTGTGTTCGGAGTTGAAAACAGCGAGGTTTGACCCACGTCTCTCTCTCTTTCACTTTCTCTCTCTTTCTCTCTCTCTCTTTCTCTTTCTCTCTCTTTCTCCCTCTCTCTCTCTCTCGCTTGCTCTCTTCCTCTCTCTCTCTCTTACACACACACACACACACACACACACACACACACACACACACACACTTCCGAGCGCACACACACACACAAAAAAAGGAAAAAAACAAAACAAAAAGAAAACCTCATTTTTTTCGCTCATGCCAATGGTTGCCGGCGGGAATAGTACAACAGAATGAATAATACACATGGAACTATTTCATTATTCATTGGACGCATAGATAATTTCGCAGCAGAAGATAGACTACTAGATGGTGTGGGTTGTACACGTAATATTTGGGTCGAGGTCACTGAGAGAGAGAGAGAGAGAGAGAGAGAGAGAGAGAGAGAGAGAGAGAGAGGGGTCATCGTCTCCATGGTGATGGTGGTCCTCCTGTCTGGATCTATGGCAGTAAGAAGATGACCCTTCCCGTGTGCCGGCCCCCCCCATCCTCCCCCCCCCACCCCCCCACATCCCCCCCGCTCCCCCCCCCCGCCCTTCTCTCTGCGTCTGTCTGTCTGGTGATGGGTTTTTCTTCTTCAGTGTGTATGTGTGGGGGAGAGGGTGTGTGTTTGTGTGTGTGTGTGTATATGTGTGTGTGTGTGTGTGTGTGTGTGTGTGTGTGTGTGTGTGTGTGTAGTGTGTGTGTGTGTGTGTGTGCATGTGTGTGTAGTTGTGTGTGTGTGGTGTGTTTTGTTTGTGTGTGTGCGCGCGCGCGTGCGTCTGTCTGTCTGGTGATGGGTTTTCTTCTTCAGTGTGTGTGTGTGTGGGGGAGAGGGTGTGTGTGTGTGTGTGTGTGTGTGTGTGTGTGTGTGTAGTGTGTGTGTGTGTGTGTGTGTGTGTGTGTGTGTGTGTAGTGTGTGTGTGTGTGTGTGTGTGTGTGTGTGTAGTGTGTGTGTGTGTATATGTGTGTGTGTGTGTGTGTGTGTGTGTGTGTAGTGTGTGTGTAGTGTGTGTGTGTGTGTGTGTGTGCATGTGTGTGTAGTTGTGTGTGTGTGGTGTGCTTTGTTTGTGTGCGTGCGTGTGTGTGTGTGTGTGTCTGTGTGTGTGTGTGTGTCTGTGTGTCTGCGTGCGTGGGCGTTTCCACCCGTCCATCAATCTATCTATCTATCAAACCCAGTCTTTTCCTTTTCTTGTTCTGGTGCGTGGCAGTTACCATAGGGAGAAGATGAGTCAACAACACTGTGTGGTGGGGGGGGGCCCGCGTCATGCACAGCCGTCACGCCAACCATTCGTGTGCCATTGTCAGACAAGAGATACCTGCCCTCTCTCTCTTGCTCTCTCTCTTGCTCTCTCTCAGACACACAGACACACAGATTCACACAGACACAGACACAGACACAGACACACACACAGACACACACACACACAGACACACACACACACACACACACACACACAAACAATTGTAAACAATTGTGTCCTTTACAATAACCTGCGGCAAAAACATCTGAACTCTGAAGGTCAATCGTATGTTCACTTGATGAAGAATGGTTCTGTTTACAGTATTCGTAAAATATGCATTTATATATTTAATGCACTGAAGATACGACAGGAATTCTGTGACAACAATGATGAAAGTTAGAATTAATTTACTTTGCACGAGAAGCACTTTTGTTCTACAGGTTAAGTTAGTACGTATTTTACATTTTGTTGTGGCTGAGTGATCACCATATTGTGTACTTTCGACCTCTTTCTAAGGGCCGGAGGCCTGGAGATTAAAGTTTTGTTCTTGTTCTTGTTCTCTGTCTCTGTTTGTCTCTCTCTCTCTGTCTCTCTGTTTGTCTGTCTCTCTCGGCAGGAAGGTGGCAGAATGGTTAAGATGCTTCCCTGCCAATACGGTGTCTGTGAGGATGGTCTGGGTTCCATTCCGCGCCCTCTCGCCCCACCCCTTTCTCTCACGTTTGACTGGAAAATCAGACATGTAATCAATCAGATGAAACGGAAGAAAGTGATGTCTCGTGTGCAGCGCGCGCTTGGCGCACTAAAACAAAAACAAACAACAACCCACGGCAACAAGATCGAGTGTTGTCCACTGGCAAAATTTTGCAGGAAGAAATGATACTACTACTACTACTAATTTTATTTATATAGCGCTGAATCTTGTGCAGAGACAAATCAAAGCGCTTTCGCACCAGTCATTCACACGCATGCATAACTCTTAAAACTGGAGAAACTGAAGACAAGGAAGAGGCAGGGAAGGGAGGCTGTTTTGGGAAGAGGTGGGTTTTTAAGGCCAGACTTGAAAGAGCTGAGTGTGGAGACTTGACGAAGCGAAAGAGGAAGTTCATTCCAATTGCAAGTTCCAGAGACAGAGAAAGAACGGCGGCCAACAGTCGAGTGTTTGAATCTGGGTATGCGTAAACATAGTGGATCCGAAGCTGATCGTAGTGAGCGATATGGAGTGTAGAGGTGAAGGCAGCTGCAGAGATAGGAAGGGGCAGATTTGTGAATACATTTATAACATAGAGTGCTGATCTTGTCTTTATTCTGTGTGAGACAGGGGGCCAGTGGAGATGTTGCAAAAGAGGAGTGATGTGCTCAGATCTTCTCTTTCTGAGGACCAGTCGGGCAGAGTTTTGTATGCGCTGAAGGGACTGAATGGATGAAACAGGCAAACCAGACAATAGAGAGTTACAGTAGTCAAGGCGAGAGACAATGAGAGAAACGACAAGTCTAGATGTTGCGTCAGTGGACAGATATTTCCGGATGGAACTGATGCGCCGCAATTGACAGTAGCAGGATTGACATGTCTGATAAATTGTTGCATGGACAGTGTGTTGTCAAGGACAACGCCGAGGTTCCTGACTGAAATGGAAAGAGGGATGGATGTTCTGCCAAGTTTGATTGTGTCAGTTGTGATGGAAGAGAGTTTTTGTTTAGTTCCTATGATCATCGTCATGTGTGTGAACGATACATAAAAAACTGCAGGCACTTAATCAATCAAGGTCTGACTATGCGCGTTGGGCTTATGCTGCTGTCATGCATCTCTGTCTGCTTTGCAGATGTGTTGCAGCGTATATGGATTTGTCCTGAACGTATTGACGCCTCCTTGCAGACACTGAAACTAAAACTATCTGTCTGTATTTCTGTCTACACCTCAGTCTTTCTCAACAGCCTGATTTTTATTTATAATAATAATAATAATAATGAATATTCGGACGCCCTATCTCTGGAGAGCCCAGAGCGTTTACAAATACAATTACACATATATAAAGTGATGCAGATACACTTCACAACATTCATTTTCCTATATGCATCACAAAATAAACAGGTCTCACTCACACACACACACACACACACACACACACACACACACACACCAGGCATTCATACCGATATAGCCCCATTTCTCTTTCCACCCACCAACAATCGCAGACAGAAACACAGGGCGCGGAAACTAATCATCACAACTGTGGAAAATGTGAGTTTTGAGAGCCGATTTGAATGAGGACAAAGACTGAGCGTGTCGGACAGAATAAAAGGAGTTTCTTACAGATGACAGGTCCAATGAAAGGGGCCCAATGAAAGAGAAAGCACGTTCCCCATGGAGTTTCTTTCGCCTATGCAAAAAAAAATGCGAGTGTCATAGGAGGAACGAAGCAAAAACTCTCCTCCGCAGCAGATTCCGAAGAGGCTGGGTCACCCTGAACGGAGGCTACCAGGCACACCAAGATCCCATCAGGACACTGGAGAGAAGACACCAGACTACCATCTACCGCCTTCGCACAGGACACTGCGGCCTCCGAGCACACCTGAAGAGGATTGGAGTGGCAGCCACATCCATATGTGATTGCGGCCAGGCTGACCAGACCCCATCCCATATTCTCCAAGACTGTCCCCCTGTATGAGAAGATGCGGCAGTAGTCCTGGCCTGTGGGTGCTGACCTCAACACCAAGCTCTGGGGGACGGCAGCCGATCTTCACCGGACGTCCGAGTTTGTGGCATCCCTCGGACTTCGACCCTGACTGCGTAGCTGTCGAACGCAAAGAAGAAGAAGATAGGAGGAACGCAGAGACCGAGACAGACGGAATGTAGATATGGAGGAGTTCCTGAAAATAAGGAGGAGCAGAGCCAGAGATGACATTATAACAAACAGTGGCAATCTTATATTGTATTCTGAAAGAGACAGACAGGCAGCCAGTGCAGTTCTGCGAGGAGAGGAGAGATGTGGTCACGTTTGCGTGCCTTGAAGACAGTTTCTTTGATCTCTCTGCATGTGTCCCTCTCTCTCTGTATGTGTCCCTCTCTCTCTTTGTTTGTCCATGTGTGTGTGTGTGTGTGTGTGTGTGTGTGTGTGTGTGTGTGTGTGTGTGTGTGTGCGTGTGTCCCTCCCTCTCTCTCTGTGTCCCTCTCTCTCTGTATATGTTCCTCTCTCTCTTTCTGTTTGTGTCCCTCTCTGTCTCAATGATTATTGTTGTCGAACAGAGCTGACTGAATTGCTTTGTGGTGAGCATTCAGTGAATACAAACTCTAACCTTCGTCACACCAATCTACACACAGTATCAGTGTTATTGTCACACACCGCTGACTGTACTGCTTTGTGGTGAGCATTCAGTGAATGCTGATCGTTGCAAATGTGCTTTTGAGGCTCGCGAAACATCACTCACTCATTCCCTCGACCGCTGGGGTCGTTGGGGGGACATGAGGAAGATGTCATAGCTCGCCACGCCGTTCTGTTGGCAGCTGTCGTGAGGAGATCTGGCATCGTCATTTTGGTCCATTCCTTGACGTTGTCGGACCAGCTCTTTCTCTGCCGCCCCCGTCTGCGCCCTCCCAATACAGTCCCTTGCAGGATGGTTTTGGAGAGGGTGTTATGTCGTATGACGTGACCAAACCATGCCATCTTCCGTCGTTTGACATTCCCCAGCAGCGGTTCTTGGGGCCCAACAAGGTTGCTGACCAGGTTCCGCACATAGTCATTGGTCTTGTGCTCCTTGTAGGAGATGTGTAGTAGTCTCCTCAAGCACTTGGTTTCGAATGCTTGGATTCTTCTTTCTGTTTCTGCCATCAGTGTCCATGTCTCACATCCATATAAGAGGATGGAGACCACCAGTGACTTGTTGAGCAGGAATTTTGTGTGGAATCTGATGTTGCTCTTCCATACCCTGTTCAGTCTGACCATCGCTGCCGTTCATCGCGTGCCGCGAAACATACCAGTGGCGAAAAGAGAGCTTGGATAAAAGGCAGGAAGGGCTGAGTGAGCTGTGATGGGCATAGGTCTTGTATGACGTACACCCATCACAGCACCCCTGTTCTGTCTGAATGACATAAAACCGCTGAGCGTTATGATGTGATGTCATGTCTCCAAACAAATGCCGGAGACATGTCGTTAAAAGCCCCCGGGGGTCCATTCTGAAAGAGTTGATTGTCAGCTCGATCATCCCTTTTCCCTCCCAGAGATAAAACCATTTTGCCAATGGGTTTCATGTCCAGGGAAAGGGATGAAGAGGTTGTTGACGTTGCTCCATTGATTGTGTTCCTGGCCAGGTGATTGGCAACATTCATTCCCCGTCAGGCCGGGATGGCCCAGAACTTGCGCGGACACCGTTTCTCGATACATCTCATCTTTTATTTTGGGATATAGCGAGGCATCTGCTGCCTCAATGGCACGCTGTTTACTGCATCTTAATTGTTGCGTCTCTGTGCAGGATTTCTCTCCCTTGTATGGGCATGTTCCCTGTTGGTTTGCTTTATGCTTGTGTGTGTTCCACGTATTTCGTTTCGTTTTTTTTTCTTCTTTTTCTTTCTTTAAAGAATTAAGAGCAGTTGGTTTAAATAATCTTTAATTATTCAACAATACACATGATTACAATGCAATGAATGATAAAAGAGCATCAACAAGCTTAAAGCTTATACTGTGCTCACAACGTTGCACTTCAATTCTATCATGACGGCTGATGAACCATATTATGACTTGTATCAAATAACATTCATAAACAGTAATTAATGAAATAATGAAATAAAACAAATAAACAAATAGTACATAATATAGTAAAATAATGTTAATATCAATATTAACATGAGATTAAACTTATCACCACCAGAGTAATTGGCCTAATAGAAGAAAAACACGAAGCAGAAGAAGAAGAAAATTTAGAAGAATGGTGGGTAAGGTGGTGGGAGAGGAGGAACAGAGGGGAGAGGAGAAATTCTAACAGATCATTGGCCAATCCATTCAACTTTGAATATTTGGCCAGTCAAATAAATCCAACATATATTTTACGAATATAATCATGTTGTACCCTTTCTTCACAATACTTTCTAAGCTAAAATCTATTTGAATCGGAGATAAACTGGTGAACAGTCTGAAATATGAATATATTTGTATGATTTTGGAGAACAGGATCTCCATGCAACAGAGTTTTAACGTGAATGTAGTTTGGAGATAAATTTAAGATTGTGTTTGCCCGAGCCACATGAAAATCTTGAGAGCAGTTCCCTCAACTGTTGTCAGGTCCTTATCTGAAGATACGTTCTGGTCAGTCTGAACATCCTTGGTTACTCACAGAAACACCTTTGGAACTTTGCGTGGATGATACTAAGGGCGTTCTCGATGTTGTGTTCAAATAGTTCGTATTCTGTTTCTGATAGTTATGTTATTTTAATTGTGTATGTTTAATTTTGGTGTAAAATACTATTGCTGTTATATAATATCCTCCATGCCCCAAAAGGGGTGAAAAGATTAGATATTCTTGATTCTTGACAAATAGTTTTGGAAGTCGCATCTGGCCACGGTTTTATTTTCTTCCTTCGGAATAATTTTCCTGACCTCACCTGTGGATATTTCTGTCAGAATGGAGTAATCCCAGACGGGCGCAATAGCCGAGTGGTTAAAGCGTTGGACTGTCAATCTGAGGGTCCCGGGTTCGAATCACGGTGACGGCGCCTGGTGGGTAAAGGGTGGAGATTTTTACGATCTCCCAGGTCAACATATGTGCAGACCTGCTAGTGCCTGAACCCCCTTCGTGTGTATGTGCAAGCAGAAGATCAAATACGCACGTTAAAGATCCTGTAATCCATGTCAGCGTTCGGTGAGTTATGGAAACAAGAACATACCCAGCATGCACACCCCCCGAAAACGGAGTATGGCTGCCTACATGGCGGGGTAAAAACGGTCATACACGTAAAAGCCCACTCGTGTACATACGAGTGAACGCAGAAGAAGAAGGAGTAATCCCTGTCAGTCCCCGTGAATGTATATCGATATTGTTTCACCAAGCCACCGTTGCAAAAGCATTAGCGTCTCGAACTAACGACTGAGAGCACGCGGGTTCAAATCTCATCAGATGTGGGTTGTTGTTTTTTTCTGTCCCGCAGCCGGCTTTTATTTAGGGTTGAGCGCACTGTGGGCTTTACTTTGGAGACCAGAGTGGAGCCAGTTGCATTGCTCGGCGAACGGAAGAGCCTAGTATGGTCGTAACCCGCTACTACTAACTGTGTGTGTAGTATGGAACTGACCAATGGCGGAGTAGTTCGGTCAACGTAGGCGTTTAGTCACGTGTATCTGTCAAAAAGTTAGAACCAAGCAATGCAGCTGGCAACCTGGAGGACCACACAGTGACGGGTCATCCATTTCACACGGATGCGTTTTATTTGAGTGTTGCTCACGTTTTTTTGTTTTTTTTGTTGTTGTTTTTTTGCCAACACTTCATGTGCCTGTGTCCATCGAGTCTATGTCACCAAGACATATTTAGAGAAGAAGCGCAGAGCACACAGCCTTGCCATACAGTCAGTCCGTCACACATGAACAAACCACCTCTATAAGGAGTCCCGTCATCGTCATAACCATGGTTAACATTTCTTCTTCTTCTGCGTTCGTGGGCTTCAACTCCCACGTTCACTCGTATATACGCGAGTGGGCTTTTTACGTGAATGACCGTTTTTACCCCGCCATGTAGGCAGCCATACTCCGTTTTCGGGGGTGTGCATGCTGGGTATGTTCTTGTTTCCATAACCCACCGAACGCTGACATGGATTACAGGATCTTTAACGTGCGTATTTGATCTTATGCTTGCGTATACACACAAAGGGGGTTCAGGCACTGGCAGGTCTGCACATATGTTGACCTGGGAGATCGTAAAAATCTCCACCCTTTACCCACCAGGCGCCGTCACCGTGATTCGAACCCGGGACCCTCAGATCGAAAGTCCAACGCTTTAACCATTCGGCTATGGCGCCCGTCGAACATTTCTTATCAGTGCAGATACAGAGAAGATAAATGCACCTGATTTCTCAGTTTCAGTTTCCCCTCCACTTCCATGAATACTTTTCAAGGTCCTCGTTGTCGACATATTGATTCTTTAGGGAACTGTCGTTGGAAGGGATGTGATGGTCGTCTCCACTGTGAGCGGGATGCTCACTAACTCTGGCGATGCTGTGACGAAGCCATAATTGTCGTTAGTAAGGGGGCTTATCTCTCTCTCTCTCTCTCTCTCTCTCTCTGAGACTCATAGACACACATACACACACACACACACACACACACACACACACACACACACACACACAGATCTTTATTTTTTTTCTTTCCCGAGACTGGCTGGGCTGCTGGCTGCACCTTTCTTTATCACCGTAAGTGTTGCCCTTTCCCGCCCTGCCCTGCCCTGCATCGTACACAACAAAGAATTGGATTATTAATTAATGTAAGCTCCGGAGGGAGAGGCCAGACAGCAGGTGACAGCAGAACAGCCCCCTCCCCCCGCCCCCGCCCCCGCCCCCCACCCGCTACAGTGATCAACCAGGCTGACACAATCCCGACACAACAACGAACGGAAGTACCCGTTCGACACAACGATGAACTGTAGTACTCGTTCGACACTACAATGAGCGGTAGTACCTACCCGTTTGACACAACAATGAACGGTAGTACCCGTTCGACACTACAATGAGCGGTAGTACCCGTTTGACACAACGATGAACTGTAGTACTCGTTCGACACTACAATGAGCGGTAGTACCCGTTTGACACAACGATGAACTGTAGTACTCGTTCGACACTACAATGAGCGGAAGTACCCGTTCGACACAACGATGAACTGTAGTACTCGTTCGACACTACAATGAGCGGTAGTACCCGTTTGACACAAACAACGAACGGCAGTTACCCGTTCGACACTACAATGAGCGGAAGTACCCGTTTGACACTACAATGAACGGTAGTACCCGTTCGACACAACAATGAGCGGTAGTTACCCGTTCGACACTACAATGAACGGTAGTACCCGTTCGACACTACAATGAACAGTAGTACCTACCCGTTCGACACAACAATGAACGGTAGTACCCGTTCGACACTACAATGAGCGGTAGTACCCGTTCGACACTACAATGAGCGGTAGTACCCGTTCGACACAACAATGAACGGTAGTTACCCGTGCGACACTACAACGAACGGTAGTACCTACCCGTTCGACACAACAATCAGCGGTAGTACCCGTTCGACACTACAATGAGCAGTAGTACCCGTTCGACACAACAATCAGCGGCAGTACCCGTGCGACACAACAATGAGCGGTAGTACCCGTTCGACACTACAATGAGCGGTAGTACCCGTTCGACACTACAATGAACAGTAGTACCTACCCGGTCGACACAACAATGAGCGGTAGTTACCCGTTCGACACTACAATGAACGGTAGTACCCGTTCGACACTACAATGAACAGTAGTACCTACCCGTTCGACACAACAATGAACGGTAGTACCCGTTCGACACAACAATGAACGGTAGTTACCCGTTCGACACTACAATGAACGGAAGTACCCGTTTGACACTACAATGAATTGTAGTACCCGTTCGACACAACAATGAGCAGTAGTACCCGTTCGACACAACAATGAACGGCAGTACCCGTTCGACACTACAATGATCAGTAGTGCCCTTTCAACGACAGTACCCGTTCGACACTACAATAAACGGTAGTACCCGTTCGACACTACAATGAACGGTAGTACCCGTTTTACACTACAATGAACGGTAGTTACCCGTTCGACAGTACAGTGAGCGGAAGTACCCGTTCGACACTACAATGAGCGGAAGTACCCGTTCGACAATACAATGAACGGTAGTTACCCGTTCGACAGTACAATGAGCAAAAGTACCCGTTTGACACTAATATGAATTCGTAGTACCCGCTCGACACTACAATGAACGGTAGTACCGGTTTAACACTACAATGAACGGTAGTTACCCGTTCGACACAACAATGAGCGGTAGTACCCGTTCAACGGTAGTACCCGTTCGACACAACAATAAGCGGTAGTAGCCGTTCAACGGTAATACCCGTTCGACACAACAATGAGCGGTAGTACCCGTTCAACGGTAGTACCCGTTCGACACAACAATGGGCGGTAGTACCCGTTACAACGGTAGTACCCGTTTGACGCAACAATGAACGGTAGTACCCGTTTGACGCAGCAATGAACTGTAGTACCCGTTCGACACACTACAATGAGCGGTAGTGCACAACAATGAGTGGTAGTACCCGTTCGACAGTACAATGAACGGCAGTACCGCAGCAAGAACAGGACAGCAGGACAAGCCAAGAAAAAAAAAAAAACACGAACAAACAAACAAAACAAAAAAAAAAACAACTGCACGCAGGTGGCGATCTCAGTGTAATCTGTTGTGAAAAAAAAGAAAAAAGAAAAAAAGGAAATACAATCATCACTGGAAACCATTCTTAACCCTTTCACCGCCAGTCAATTTAGAGTACAAAATTCCCTTGTGGTATAAACACAGAAAAGACAGTGGCTAAGAATAGCTGCGGGATTCCCCCTGCGGTGTATAGAAAATATGAGCCTATCCTACCACCGAAACATTAAGATCAGTAGGTTCATGGATAACAGACCAATGAATGGTCACCTTTCAGTGACATGGGTCCTCAACTAACGCCTGTGCATAAATGCGAGCTTGGCCGGTGAAAGGGTTAAACCGTCTCTGGTACAACGACACAACAGAAACTCGCCAAGCAGTAACAGAAGCGGCAGCAGATGAAGAACAGAAGATGAAGCAGAAGGTCTGTCATATGTTGGCACCGGACTGTAAAGGAACGGGAAGATTGGATAGAGGAGGGATGGAGAAGGGGGAGGAGGGGAGGAGAGGGAGGCAGAAGAGTAAGAGGGGGAGGAGGAGCAGGAGAAGGAGGAGGAGGAGGAGGAGGAGGAGGAGGAGGAAGGCGGGTTACCTGTAACAGCCAAGAGGTCTTAACGTCAGCGATTGCTTCAGCTTGGCAGGTGCACAAGAGAGGTCGATATCGGTGATCGGTTATGGGAAGACATACATGTCAAAAGGCGCACTTAGGAAAAAAAGAAAAAAAAAAAGAAAGAAAGAGAAGAAAGAAGAAGAAGAAGAAAAAAAAGAAGAATTGTCATGACTGATTTCAAAATTGGGCTATCGAGATACCTGGTGGATTACATGAGGATAGTATGCAAGAAAAAAAAATGACCGTATAATTTATAGTACACACACACACACACACACACACACACACACACACACACACACACACACACACACACACACACTCTCTCTCTCTCTCTCTCTCTCTCTCTCTCTCTCTCTCTCTCTCTCCAGGAGAGCGAGTGTTCTTGTCCTTCCAATACAAGGACTCAAATAAATTGCACACACACACACATCCCTACTATGCTGTGATGGCTAAGTTTTTAGTTTCGATGAAGGACATACGAGATACAGACACGAGCAACCTTCCCTTTGATGTGAGACATAACATGCTGATTTATGTTCATGTTTTCGCAAAGGGGGGGCGGGGGGGGGGGGGGGGGGGGGGGTTGTTGTTGTTTCTGTTATTTGTTTGGCTTTTTTCATGATTAAAAAAAAAAAAAAATCAATGAAAGCGGATATCACGAAGAGACAGCGTTTTATAAATGCGGTTCTTGTTGTTGTTGTAGTAGTTGTTGTTTTTGTTGGTATTGTTTTGTCATTATCGTCATTATCATGATTCCTCTTTCTCTTCTCATTATTATTATTATTATTATTATCGTCATCATCATCATCATCATGATTGTTGTTGCTACGATAAGAACGAACACTTTTCTATTCATAACTCTAGATTTCATTTTGATTTCTTTTGTGTGTGTGCATTTTGACAGGTAATTTGGCTTGGTCAGCACACAGTGTATGTTTTAATGTTTGTCTGTACGTATGTATCTCACACACACACACACACACACACACACACACACACACACACACAACACACACACATACTTACACACACACACACATACACAACACAAACACATACATACACACACATGAACACACACACACACACACACACACACACACACACACACACACACACACACACACACACAACACACACATACACACACATACACTCACATAAACACACACACACTACACACACACACACACACACACACACACACACACACACACACACACACACGCACACACCACACAACACACACACATACACACACACATACACACACACAGACACACACACACACACAACACACACACACACAGACACACACAGACACACACAACACACACACATACACACACAACACACAACACACACACACACACACACACACACACACACACACACGTGCAGCACTTCGCTCATTATAAACCCTGTTGTTACGACATGTTGGTGTTTGCAACGAGCCTGTGATGGCACAAGTTAACTCTCTCCATACGAACGGCGAAAGAGACGACGTTAACAGCGTTTCATCACAATTACCATCATCAAAATATTGCAAGCGGAAGGCTCTTATACTGAAGAGGTGAATGTTGACAAAGAATACCACAATTCTGACGACGGAAGCTAAAGGTTGGGTCATTCAGACACCCACTGGACATCCGAGGGGTCTGTGTAGAGGAGAAGAGAGGACTGGCCGTACTGAGTGAGTTAACTTCCATGTGGACTGGCAAAGCGTTTTTGATTTGATTTGATGTAAGCTTTCCGTCTGTATTGAAGACAACAACCGACAAACCCATGCTATAAGGAAGCTGGTGGCAGAATGGTTAAGACGCTCAGCTGCCAATGTATTGTGTCCGTGAAGGAAGTGGGTTCGAATCCCGCTCTCTGCCCTTCCTCCCCAAGTTTGACTGGTAAATCAAACTTGAGCGTCCGGCCATATCGGATGAGACGATAAACCGAGGTTCCCGAGTGCAGCACGCACTTGGCCTAACTGGAAAAGACCGAACCCATGGCAAACGAGAGAGTCTGTCCTCTGGCAAAATTATGTAGAAGAAATCCATTCTGATAGGTTCATAAAAATATTTGTATTTGTATTTCTTTTTATCACAATAGATTTCTCTGTGTGAAATTTGGGCTGCTCTCCCCCAAGGAGAGCGCGTCTCTACACTACATCGCCATCCTTTTTTTTTTTTTTTTTTTTTTTTTGTATTTTTTCCTGCGTGCAGTTTTATTTGTCTTTCAAATCGAAGTGGATTTTTCTACAATTTTTTTTTTTCCAGGAACAACCCTTTTCTTGCCGTGGGTTCTTTTACGTGCGCTAAATGCATGCTGCACACGGGACCTCGGTTTATCGTCTCATTCGAATTACTAGCGTCCAGACCACCACTCAATGTCTAGTGGAGGGGGAGAAAATATCGGCGGCTAAGCCGTGATTCGAACCAGCGCGCTCAGAGTCTCTCGCTTCCTAGGCGCACTAGGTGTGTGTGTGTGTGTGTGTGTGTGTGTGTGTGTGTGTGTGTGTGTGTGTGTGTGTGTGTGTGTGTGTGTATAAGCATACACTCAAGGCCGGACTGAGCGCGTTGGGGTTTTATGCTGTTGGTCAGGCGTCGCCCTGGCAAAAAAAAAATCATGTGATGTGGTGGTATAATTATGGATTTGCCCGAACGCTGTGACGCCTCCTTGAGAAACTGAAACTGAAACAGAAGGTGAAACATGACGTAAGGCATAACACCGCACTTCATCACAATGCTTTGACGCTTTCTCTTCGTCCGCCAAATTGTGATCATCACTTCGAACA
>NC_134901.1:24214852-24217352 GCF_041734735.1 Babylonia areolata
GAGGAGAGAGAGAGAGAAGAGAGAGAGAGAGGGTTGGAGAAACACAGGCAGACAGAGACACAGGTAGATGAGAAGAGAGAGAGAGAGAGAGAGAGAGAGAGAGAGGAGAGAGAGAGGAGACAGACAGACAGACAGACAGACAGACAGACAGACAGACAGACAGACAAAGAGAATGAATGAATTTTATTTCTGAGGGTAACAGAATAAGCAACAATGCTTATTTTTTTTCATCCAGCCCCCAAAAAGGAGAAAATTTTTGGGAAATATAAAAAAAAAAATGAATTGCACATAGCATCACATAACATCAAACAAAAAAAAAAAAAAAAATCAAAGCATCACATCCATAACAAATTATGGAAAGGACTCCATGGAAATTGTACACATAAACGCAAACAAACACTTTAGAATGTGTGTGTGTGTGTGTGTGTGTGTGTGTGTGTGTGTGTGTGTGCGTGCGTGCGTACATGTGTGTTTGTGTGTGTGCGCGTGTGCATGCGTATTTATTTGTGCGTGTATGTATGTGAGTTGTGTGTGTGTGTGTGTGTGTGTGTGTGTGTGTACGTGGCGTTTTTGTGTTTGTGCACACGTGTGTAGCATGCTCGCATCTGCACGTGTTTTCTTTTTGTTTGTTTGTTTGTTTTTCACCCTTTTTCATCTTTATTTCAAACCAGTGATTGTGCACTGACTGCACGGGTTTGTATTTGTATTTGTATTTCTTTTTATCACAACAGATTTCTCTGTGTGAAATTCGGGCTAGCTCTCCGCAGGGAGAGCACGTCGCTACACTACAGCGCCACCCATTTTTTTTTTGTATTTTTTTTTTCCTGCGTGCCGTTTTTATTTGTTTTTCATATCGAAGTGGAATTTTTCTACATATTTTTTTTTCCAGGAACAAGCCCTTTTGTTGCCGTGGGTTCTTTTACGTGCGCTAAGTGCATGCTGCACACGGGACCTCGGTTTATCGTCTCATCCGAATGACTAGCGTCCAGACCACCACTCAAGGTCTAGTGGAGGGGGAGAGAATATCGGCGGCTGAGCCGTGATTCGAACCTGCGCGCTCAGATTCTCTCGTTTCCCAAGGCGGACGCGTTACCTCTAGGCCATCACTTGTGATTAAAGATATGCATGTCTATCTATATCAAGAGAACTAATATCCAACTGCCTTTCTAAAAAGCGTGCAAGGACAAGGCTTTTGGGGTATGAATGGCTGCGATTGTATTGTATTGTATTGTATTGTATTGCAGTGTATTGTATTGCATTATATCGTATCGTATCGTATTCCATCAGATTTCTCAGTATGAAATCAAGGCAGATCCACGCGAGGAAAGCGATTCCTCCACAGTGCAGCGCCAGTCTGAAAACCAGAGGGAAGAGAGAGAGAGAGAGAGAGAGAGAGAGAGAGAGAGAGAGAGAGAGAGAGAGACAGAGAGAGAGAGAGAGAGAGACAGAGAGAGAGACAGAGACAGACAGAGACAGAGACAGAGAGACAGAGACAGAGAGACAGAGAGAGAGAAAGAGAGAGGGAGAGAGGGAATGGGGAAAGGAGAGAGAAAGAGAGAGAGAGAGAAAGAGAAAGGGAGAGATAGAAAGGAAAGGAGGGAGAGAGAGAGAAAAGAGGAGGGAGAGAGAGAAAGGAAAGGAGGAGAGAGAGAAAAAAAAGATAGGGAGAGAGAGAGGAAAGGAGAGAGAGGGGGGGGGGCGAGGGAGGGAGATAGAGAGAGGTGGTGGGAGCGAGAGAGAGAGAGAGAGAGAGAGAGAGAGAGTGGGGAGGGAGAGAGAGAAAGAGAGGGAGAGAGAGAGAGAGAGAGAGAGAGAGAGAGAGAGAGAGAGAGAGGGGGGGGGAAAGGAGGGTCTGAGAGAGGGGGTGGGAGAGAGAGAGAGAGGGAGGGAGGGAGGGAAAGAGAGAGGAAGAGGGAGAGGCTGAGGGGGGGGAAATAGAGGACGGTGAGAGAGAGGGTGGAAGAGAGAGAGAGAGGGAGAGAGAGAGAGAGAGAGAGAGAGGGGGGATAGGGAAGCTGGGGGAGAGTCATTATCTGCCCACGTTCTTTCTTGCTTGGTTGTCTACCTGTCTGTCTATATTCCGTGTGTCTGTCAATCTGTGTAATGAAGTGTCTATTTTCATCTCTAATCTGTGCCCCCTCCCACTCTCTCTGTCTCTCTTCCTTCCTCTCTTTTTCCCTCTCTCCCTTTCTCTCTCTCTGTCTCTGTCTCTCTCTCTCTTCCTCAACACACTCTCTCTCTCTGTCTGTCTGTCTCTCTCTCTCTCTCTCTTCCTCCCTCCACACACACACTCTCTGTCTGTCTGTCTCTGTCTCTCTCTCTCTTCCTCCCTCCACACACACACTCTCTCTCTGTCTGTCTCTCTCTCTGTCTCTCTCTGTCTCTCTCTCTCTCTCTTCCTCCCTCCACACACACACTCTCTCTCTGTGTCTGTCTGTCTGTCTCTGTCTCTCTTCCTCCCTCCACACACTCTCTGTCTGTCTGTCTGTCTCTGTCTGTC
>NC_134901.1:24224852-24227352 GCF_041734735.1 Babylonia areolata
GGTGTCGATAATTGGTGTAAAAGATTAAGAATATTGCCGCTAGTATGTCAACGGAAGTTCAGTTCCAGATGACAAGAAAAAAACAACGACAATTGGCTGTCATTCGGGCTGTGAGGGCGAGTATCATCTTCTCTTCCAACGATGTTTTATTTCGTTCAGCTCTCAGAAACAGTCTCATTTTTTTTCCCTCATGGTGCTTCCATTGCGATTCACTCAGCGTTGCTGTTATCAACATATGTACACTTACAGTGCAGTTGTTTATATTTAAACACTATCAAAGTATATATCTATATATAAATACTGAACAAAGGAGAAAGGTAACAGAACAGTTATGCTTCAGACGTTTATCTCCTACCATCAACAACCATCTACCTGAAGATCTAGTCATCAGCCCCATCCACATGTAATATGCAGCTTCTGTTCAAATATGTGTGTGTGTGTGTGTGTGTGTGTGTGTGTGTGTGTGTGTGTGTGTGTGTGTGTGAGAGAGAGAGAGAGAGAGAGAGAGAGAGTATGTGTGTGTGTGTGTGTGTGTGTGTGTGTGTGTGTGTGTGAGAGAGAGAGAGAGAGAGAGAGAGAGAGAGATAAAGAGTGTGTGTGTGTGTGTGTGTGTGTGTGTGTGTGTGTGTGTGTGACAGAGAGAGAGAGAATGTGTGTGTGTGTGTGTGTGTGTGTGTGTGTGTGTGTGTGCAGTGCGTGCATGTGTGAGTATGTAATATCTTGTTATATACTAACCCCCCCCCTCCCCCCAATAATCCTTGTGACCCAGGTACACTTGGTAATAAAGGCATATTCTATTCTATTCTATTCTAATAGTGTCCGTATGGGTTCGATTTGCGCTCTCACCCTTTTTCCTTAGTTAGTGTGACTAGGAAATGAAACTGAACGTCTCGTCATTTGGAATGAGACGATAAATCGAAGTTTCGTGTGTGTGCAGCACGCACTTGGCGCACTGAAAAAAAGAACCAGAACAAACAAACAGACAAACAAACAAACAAACAGAACAAACCCATGGCAACATAAGATTTGTCCTCGGACAAAAAGCTGTAGAAGAAGAATCCACTTCTGATGGGCGCACAAACATATGCTGTGCACTCAAAGCCTGACTAAGCGCGTTGGGTTACGCTGCTGTCCCGCCCGGCCAGTATCTGCCTGGACGATGTGTAGCGTATATGGATTTGTCCGAACGTACCAAAGTACACAACACCATGCCGGATCGGGGCATTGATCATCGGTGATCACTGGATCATAGGTCCACATAACGCCAAACCGAATCTGCCTCAAGTGCCTCTCTGAACCTTATTAACTCTCTCCATACGAACGGCGAAAGAAACGACGTTAACAGCGTTTCAGCCCAATTACCATCATCAAAATATTGCAAGCGGAAGGCTCTTATACTGAAGAGGTGAATGTTGACAAAGAATGCCACAATTCTGACGACGGAAGCTAAAGGTTGGGTCATTGAGACACCCACTGGACATCCGAGGGGTCTGTGTAGAGGAGAAGAGAGGACTGGCCGTACTGAGTGAGTTAACCAGTAACACTCACAATGCGCTGACATTGTCTGAGATGTGCAAGATAGAATAGAATAGAAGAATAGAATATGTCTCTATTACCAAGTGTACCAGGGTCACAAGGGATATTGGGGGGCGGGGGAGGGGGGTGGGATGGGGTGGGGGTGTAGTACAGAACAAGATACGAACATAAATCGAAAATCATACACAAACACAGATACAGTAGAAATTAGGATACATACAAGTGCATATCAATATAAAAACTTGTGCATACTCACACAAGCACACACTGCACACACACACACACACACACACACACACACACACACACACACACACACACGTTTGAACAGAAGCTGCATATTACATGTGGATGGGGCTGATGACTAGATCTTCAGGTAGATGGTTGTTGGTTGCACAATTATATTTATCACATTGGATTTGTTCGAGACACAGGGCATTGACTGCTTTGGGGGAAAAAGCTATTGGCCAAGCGATTGGTTTTCGTCCTTATACTTCTGTACCGTCGACCAGAGGGGAGCATCTCGAAAAATCCCAAAAAGCTCGATTTAATTAACGGTGAGTTTTTAAGTGCCAACATTACTGTTTTCAAAGCGCGAAGAACACTCAGCACATCCACTTTCGAAGCATGGATGTTTTCACAATCAGTAAGCAGGTATCCTGTGGATGACTATTTGTGACCCGTCCTTACCAACGGGGGTCAGAGTCGCTTTGCTCGAATCTTTGAGGGTCAATCTGGTTGATTTTGAGATTGTTCTCTTATTTTTTTGTTGATATTCTGTGACTCTTTATTTATCGTTCCATGACATTTCAGAGTGAAAAATGACCATGGAATGTGTTGAAATATAATTGAAAGTGAACTCATTCTTTCCACAAAAAACGGAGGTATTCCCCCCCCCCCACCTTTTTCTGTATGTGTATCTATTTCCTCACCTTCTCTCTTCCCCCTCTCTCTCCCCCTCCCT
>NC_134901.1:24232352-24237352 GCF_041734735.1 Babylonia areolata
GTTTTTGCCGCAGGTTATTGTAAAGGACACAACTGTTTGTAAAATTGTTTTCATCTTCGACCACATTACAACGTTTACACGCGTAATTTGAATTACATTTGCATGTTCTCCTAAAAAAATGATCCATTTATTGGGAGCAAACCAAGCCGTAATTTTGCCAAACAGTCCCGAAAACACTTTTTATCCACAAAGTCAAAATATTGCGTGAGACAGAGAGACAGAGAGAGGGCTGTGAGGCAAAGATGATAAAAAAAACACATTGGAGACGGTGTTTGTTACCGTCAGAAACATCTGAAGTGATTGATGCAGTGCTGACACACAAAAACTGCTCAGTTTTGATTCAGTCTTGTACCTCGTGCAGTCTCGCGAACAGTGAAACGAACGCGCAAGGAACTTCTTTTCTTTTCGTGCACGTACGAACGTACGCATTAAGGACGTCGTCACAAGGTACATTTACGGGGGGCATCTTTTGATCCGTGACACACAAACAACATCAGTACTGGTATCATGGAGTTCTCCCCCAAACAACGAAACAACACACACACACACACACACACACACACACACACACACACACACACACACACACACACACAAAGAAAGAAAAAAAGAAAAAAAAACAACTAGCATATCAACATAGAAGGAGTAGCTTTAAAAAAAAAAAAAAAGGCAAACAAGTTATATATTCATACACACACACACACACACACACACACACACACACACACACACACACACACACACACACACACACACACACACACACACACACACACACACACACACACACAGATTCAAAAGCTGAACTGAGCACATGATTCTCGTTTATTTTCACATACGTAGGGGTTACTGCATTGTTGTCAGCACACACACACACACACACACACACACACACACACACACACACACACACACACACACACACACACACACACTCGCTCACAAACAGATTCAGAAGCTGAACTCAGCATGTGATTCTTGTTTATTTCAATGTGAATAATGACCGTTGTATTGTTGTCAGTACACACACACACACACACACACACACACACACACACACACACACACACACACACACACACACACACACACACACACACACTGGAGAATCACGTGCTGAATTCATCACTCTTACAAATCGTGTGTGTGTGTGTGTGTGTGTGTGTGTGTGTGTGTGTGTGTGTGTGTGAAAAGAATTGGGTGCTGTGGAACAAAAACATGGTAAACAATAATCCAAACTTCTTTTTTCCCCCCCCCTTTTTAAGCAGAAATCAGCAAGTTGTGCAGAGCAGAGTTTTGACGAGTTATGTAATAGTTGGGTAAACACTTCTTGTCTAGAACATTGATGTTTCTGACTTTTTTTTTTTTTTTTTTTTTTTTGCATTCATTATCAGTTGTTTAAATAATTTCCTGTAATTGTATTTAGATTTTCTTCTTTTTTTTTCAAATCTCACACAATCCCCTCCCACATTTGCCTAGTTCCCTCCACCCACTCCTGAACTCCATTCATTCACATCCCCTACCCCTTGTAAACGATAAGATTGAAATGTATATATTAATACTTTAACACAACAAAAAGTCTTCAATCACCGATATGTGTGACGGGACATTAAACAAAATACCTGCTCCACTTTTGCCTGGCGTTGTCTGTGTAGAAGCACAGATGTACTTCAACTCAACAGTAGTGTCATTTGTGTAAAGTGCATTAATAGTGATAATAATCATATTTGTATATGTATTTTTCTTTTTATCGCAAACAGATTTCTCTGTGTGAAATTCTGGCTGCTCTCCCCAGGGAGAGCGCGTCGCTACACTACAGTGCCACCCTTTTTTTGTATTTTTTCCTGCGTGTAGTTTTGTTTTTCCTATCGAAGTGGATTTTTCTACATAATTTTGCCAGGAACAACCCTTTTGTTGCCGTGGGTTCTTTTACGTGCGCTAAATGCATGCTGCACACGGGACCTCGGTTTATCGTCTCATCCGAATGACTAGCGTCCAGACCACCACTCAAGGTCTAGTGGAGGGGGAGAAAATATCGGCGGCTGAACCGTGATTCGAACCAGCGCACTCAGATTCTCTCGCTTCCAAGGCGGACGCGTTACCTCTAGGCCATCACTCCACTATATAAGGATTTTTAACTTGTGTGCGGAGATGTGTAATTTTTTTTACAACCACATTACCATAACATTTTTTGACATGGAATGCACAAAATAAACAAGTTTCAAGTTTTAATTATCCTTTCACTCCTATTGGAGTATGGAGGATTACTGCAAAATAGCCTAATTTTTTCATGCCCAGAACAAACATTTCCAAATACACAACAATGTGACATAAAAGTTGAGAGAACACAAATGTCTTTTAACTCCAAAAGTGTAGCTGGGCAACATTTGCAAATCTAACCATCTTACTTACAGCTAAAATGACTTTTTTGGGGGGTCTCATTTGAGCATATTACAAAAATCAAAAACGGATTTTGGAGACAATTTTTATTTTATTTTTTTTAGGAACATATCTATTTCGTAACTGATCATAATTGGGACATTCCATTAACTCTCTCCATACGAACGGCGAAAGAGACGACGTTAACAGCGTTTCACCCCAATTACCATCATCAAAATATTGCAAGCGGAAGGCTCTTATACTGAAGACGTGAATGTTGACAAAGAATACCACAATTCTGACGACGGAAGCTAAAGGTTGGGTCATTGAGACACCCACTGGACATCCGAGGGGTCTGTGTAGAGGAGAAGAGAGGACTGGCCGTACTGAGTGAGTTAAATTTTTGGAAACGAACTGATCCCCAATCACAGACATGTTACAAACCATACAGAGCCGAAACTATCGTGGTATGCACTTTGTGTCTCCCTGTTTCTATTTCCAGCACGCAAAGGAATTAAAAAGTATGTTACCACCCCTCCCCCAGCCCCCCCCCCCCCCCCCCCCCCCCGTCCCCCTCCCCTGTCTATCTCATCAAAGCAAGTCGTCGTCGTTATGCCATATCTTATGATTTTCTCATCGTTCCGTTTTGTCTTTCGTTAACTGAATTTAAACTCCCTGATTAATTAGGGGTGCGTAGGCATTTCAAACTTTCATCTTCCAGTTGTCGCATTCCCGAATGGAGCTAAATCCTTTGGGATGAAGGCTGTAAACTGATGCTGCCGATACAATGTCACAATTTCCATTTTGAACAGTTTTGTTTTTGAACGGGCAGTAAAGTTGCTGGAATTTTAAATCTTGAAAGTGTCCGAAGTCTCTCTCTCTCTCTCTCTCTCTCTCTCTCTGTCTCTTTCTCTTTCTCTCTGTCTGTCTGTCTGTGTCTCTCACTCTTCTCCGCCCCGTCCACCCTCCCCCCCCCCCCCTTTCTCTATCTCTCTTTGATGAGTGCAATCCAGTGTTGTTCTCCCTTTTCATCAATGATCACATAGACACAAGAGATTTTACTGACAATGATCCAATTTGTCCCTTATTTGCATTTCTTTTTATCACAACATATTTCTCTGTGTGAAATTCCGGCTGCTTTCCCCAGGGAGAGCGCGTCGCTACACTACAGTGCCATCCATTTTTTTTGTATTTTTTCCTGCGTGCAGTATTATTTGTTTTTCCTATCGAAGTGGATTTTTCTACAGAATTTTGCCAGGAACAACTCTTTTGTTGCCGTGGGTTCTTTTATGTGCGCTAAGTGCATGCTGCACACGGGACCTCGGTTTATCGTCTCATCCGAATGACTAGCGTCCAGACCACCACTCAAGGTCTAGTGGAGGGGGAGAAAATATCGGCGGCTGAGCCGTGATTCGAACCAGCGCGCTCAGATTCTCTCGCTTCCTAGGCGGACGCGTTACCTCTAGGCCATCACCCCACTGTGGAGAACACAGAGAAGACAAAGCGCATTTTGTTTTTTCGTTGTTGTCCCAACTCTTCTGTAGGAATTAAGAGAAAACGATAATTTATACCACCCTAAGTACTATCGACAGTCATGTCCAGTCAAACTGAGCTTATCATCGTCATCCATGAGACATGATGGTACATGGAAACTTGTCACTGTTTTAGCACTAGGCGTTTTTAAATTAATTTAGGGAAATTGTAACATCTTAAAGATGCTGTACTTCATTGTAGCGTTTCTGTAATGAGTGTGTGTGTGTGTGTGTGTGTGTGTGTGTGTGTGTGTGTGTGTGTGTGTGTGTGTGTGTGTGTGTGTGTGTGTGTGTGCATGACTGGTTTTGTTTCATATTCATTATCTATTGAGGTTGTTCATTTACCTCGTCATAAAAGGGTCCAGGCATTTTGATGAATAAATTAATGATCTGAATCTGAACCTCTTCCTGGCTTTCGCCTCTTCCCTTCCCACCCCACCCACCCCCTCCCTTCTTGCTCGTTTTTCTCATCCCCCCCCCCCCTCCTCTCGTTCTCTCTCTTTCTCTCCCCACCCTACTCTCTCTCCCTCTCCTCTTTTTTCCCCACTTGTAGCTTTCTTTCTCATCATCATCATCATCATCATCATCATCATCATCATCTTCACCTCTCTCCGTCTCTCTCTCATTTATACAAGGAAAAAGTTATAATCTGCAGTCAGTGATCAAGCATGGTGAAATACTATATAAAAGCAAATGTCTATATGATGGGCACATTGTTTAAGTATATATTCATTCAGTTTGTACTTGTTTTTGTTGTTGTTGTTGTTGCTATGGGTAACACAATGTTATATGCAACCTCACCGATCCACCCATCCCCATTGTATTGTGGCCCAAGGCCGGTGTACATTAAACTTTCTGAGTTCTCTCATTTATTGCCCCCCCCCCCCCCCCCCCCTCTCTCTCTCTCTCTCTGTCTCTGTAGAACTCAGCTACTGATGATGAAAACCATTTTGTCTTTCAGTGCAAATCTTATGATGTTATTCGTAAAAAATGTATTCTTTTTGAAAAGGATGTAGTAAAAAGAGAAGATATGACAATGCTGCTCAGATCGAATGATGAAGACATCATAAAATCATTTCCTAAATATAT
>NC_134901.1:24249852-24259852 GCF_041734735.1 Babylonia areolata
TTCGGATGAGACGATAAACCGAGGTCCCGTGTGCTAGCATACACTTAGCGCACGTAAAAGAAACCGCGGCAACAAAAAAAGGGTTGTTCCTGGGAAAATTCTGTAGAAAAAAAATCCACTTCGATAGGAGAAACAAATAAAACTGCACACAGGGACAAAAAAAAAAAGAAAAAAAAAAAAAGAGGTGGCGCTGTAGTGTAGCGACGCGCTCTCCTTGGGGGAGAGCAGCCCGAATTTCACACAGAGAAATATGTTGTGATAAAAAGAAATACAAATACAAATAGTACACGGGAACCCCCCCCCCCCCCCCGCCCCATCCCGCCCCCCGGTTTATCGTCTCATCCGCATGACTCAGATGCTCAGTTTGATTATCCAGTCCGAAACTTGGGAGAAAGGGTAAGCGAGAGTGGGAATCCAACCTGTCAAACCCTCATGGACTCTGTAAAAAGCAGACAAGCGTCTTAACCATTTTGCCCACTTTGCTTTGTCCTTGGGGGGGCGGGAGGGGGGGGGGGGGACAGGTGTCATATAAAAAAAAAAAGTTTGCTGAATAGGCATGTTAATGAAACGCCATCCACAAGCAATACACGTTGATATGATAACAATGAATAAATGAAAGATAAAATAAAAGGGAAAAAAAAATGACTAGGGGAAAAGGTTAGACGTGAGTGCTTAGAAACTGTTCATGAGTTTAGAAAAAAAAAAAAGAAGTAATATCGGCAAAGATGGCTTGCTTGCTTTTTTCTTTAGGGGTTGGATTGGAGGGAGAGAAATGTTGGGACTGACGTGTGGATTGTATTTTATGTCCCTGTCTCTGTGTATGTCTGTATGTCTGTTCCTCCCCTGTTCCTCCAACACCGGTCTCATTTTATACCCATGTGTGTGTGTGTGTGTGTGTGTGTGTGTGTGTGTGTGTGTGAACACTTTTGTATATGTACTGAAAAAAAAAGCAAATAAACAAACAAACAAACAAAAATCTGTCACCCCCAAAATGAATGATTACATCCTGATGAATTTTGTGCTTTAACGCACCCAGTCCAGAAAGAAAAGAGACCTCACTCTGATTAGCAACATAATCATATTCCACAAGAGATATCGGGTAAGGCTCAATAATTACCCACCACCACCACTGCTGTTAATTTCCGCGCGTGCCTTTCAAACACACACACACACACACACACACACACACACACACACACACACACGCACACACACACACACACACACACACACACACACACACACACACACACACACACGCACACACACACACACACACACACACACGCACACACACACACACACACACACACACACACGCACACACACACACACACACACACACACACACACACACACACACACACACTCGCACGCACGCACGCACGCGGCACGCACGCACACACACACACACACACACACACACACACACACACACACACACACACACACACACACACACACACACACATGCATCAACAAATCCACACTGCAAGCAGCCATCAGCCAGCCCGCCAACGAAGCATGAAGAGTGTATTAATTAACTGACCGAAGAGGTGTTTGTGTGTGTGTGTGTGTGTGTGTGTGTGTGTGTGTGTGTGTGTGTGTGTGTGTGTGTGTGTGTGTGTGTGTGTGTGTGTGTGTGTGTGTGTCCGCTGGTGGGGAGGGAGGGCAGGGCGGGGCCGTTAAAATTTGGTATCACATAAACGGTTATGTTTGTGGCGGGGGTGTGGGGGTGGAGGGAGGGGGACGGGGGTTTGGGTGGGGGGGGGCGGGGACTCTGGGGGAGGAACGCAGAATGGCCTTCTTTGCAAAGTTCTTTGCAAAAACACGCCTGTATCATCCTTTCTTGCGGTCGCTACCCCTCCCATCCCCTTCCCATCCGCCCCCACCCCACCCCCCATACATACCCTCCACCCCCCCACCCCGCCACCCCACCCATACCCCCACCCCCCTACCCCCTTCCTTCTTCTTCAAGGCGGCAGCGGTCAATGGTGCCAGACTGCTTCGTTAGGACCGGAGGAGCGCTGTAGCCTATGTATGATCTAACATATTCTCTCTCCTTTGTCAAGCTGGGGAGGAAAACGGATGGAGGTAGTTGGGAGGTTTGACATCAACAGCGTGGCTTGCTTTCGTTGAAGGGTAGGTAGTAGTAGTAGTAGTAGTAGGAGGAGGAGGAGGAGGAGGAGGAGGAAGAAACACGGTATAGAGTGGGAGAGGGTGTGATGGTGGAGGTGATGGGGAGGGTGGAGGAAGGAGAGAGAGAGAGAGAGGGAGAGAGAGAGAGAGAGAGAGAGATTGATAGGGATAATGAAATAGAGAGACAGAGAGAAAGTAAATGAATAAATGAATGATTGAATGAATAAAGGAATGCATGAAAATAATGGATGGATGAATCCTTATTTTCTTAAGGTGGAGGTGTTAGCTAAATAAATGATTGAATGAATAAGGTGTTAGCTAAATGAATGATTCAATGAATGAATGAATCTTGATTTTCTAAAAGTGGAGGTGTTAGCGCATTGGCCGACTTAAATGTATGTCGTTGTTACAGGGCACACAGACATATACACACAATATGAATAATATAGTTATAAATACTCAATACATGTCTAAGGATTTTACAACGTAAATCTGAGGGACAGAACAATGTTCATAAGAGCATCCCTGATAGAGCGAGAGAGAGAGAGAGAGAGAGAGGGGGGTGGGGTGGGGGGGTGGGGGCGGGGGGGCGGGGAACGGGGAGGGGGTGAGGGGGGCTTGAGACAGACAGACAACTCAGCTGAAATTGAAACAGGTTCCAGAAAGTTCCGTAAGCAAGGCTTATGTTTACTTGGAAAGATTGGTATACTTTTGAAGACACTTAAAGACGGTGACCGCTGACTGAAATTGAGACAGTGACTTGACCGAGGAAGGGTCGACTTTGACAGTATGTTTGATTAAAGTGAGAGCTTTATCATCAACGCTTTTTTCCCATCACAATGGGAAGTTATTTACAGCTTGGGTCTTTTATGTAGGACTATGACCGCAGCCCTGGGGGGGGGGGGGGCAAGTTGGCCTTTGGGAATCATCTCAACGCCGACTGTCCCTAAAACCCTCTTGGCCGAGAGAGTGGGGGGGATGTATGTAACTTGTGCAAGACACTTTCCACTAGAATCAAATTCTAGCCCAAGATTAGTCCGGACAGCAGTTGCCTCCCCCGCTGTTCTGGTGGCCATAGTCGGGCCCGACTGACTGACTATCATACATGACCTGAGTCTTCTCTTCCCTCTCAGAACATTCACTGTCACAGTCTGTACACGGCATGACCAAAGGGGTCCTCAAATGGAGACATGACCGCTAACTCCTGTCGTAATGACTATATGTCTGTGTGTCAGTCTGTTTCTGTCTCTGTCTCTCTGTCTCTGTCTGTATGTGTCTCTCTGTCTGTCTGTCTCTTTCTCTGTCTGTCTGTCTCTGTCTCCGTCTCTGTCTCTCACTCTCTCTCTCTCTCTCAAAGAATTTGAAAACAACAACAACTAAACTGTCAATATTCTGCGAAAGCGAAAGCTGAATTGGTGAATTGGTATTTTCCCCCGAAAGAGTGTTTTAAGAAATTCCAGAACATGTTTGTATTTACCTTTTGATTAAAAAAAAACAAAACAAAAAAAAACTAGATATTTTATTGAAATAAATATTTTATTGAAATTTGAGTTGTGAAACTTTCAGGCATAAAGCACCCTCTGTGGGTTTTGCAGTAACAATCGCAGCTATTGCAGATGCAACGGTAGTGGCTACCAGCGCAACAAAACCAGTTGTAGTATCAGCAACAGCCACTTGGTTTAAATAATCTTTAATTGTTCAACAATACACATGATTACAATGCAATGAATGACAAAAGAGCATCAACAAGCTTAATAACTTACACTGTGCTCACAACGTTGCACTTCAATTTTATCATGACGGCTGATGAACCATATTATGACTTTGTATCAAATAACATTCATAAACAGTAAGTAATGAAATAATGAAATAAAACAAATAAACAAACAGTATATAATATAGTAAAATAATGCTAATATAAATATTAACATGAGATTAAATTTATTATCACCAGAGTAATTGGCCTAATAGAAGAAAAACACGAAGAAGAAGAAAATTTAGAAGAATGGTGGGTAAGCCACTTAGTCACAACACTCTGAGAACACAGCAGCTGTAGTTGCGGAGGTAATAGTGGTTACAGTTCCAGTACCGACCGACTACTTCTCACAAGCTTCGTAGAAAGGATGCCTGAGAGGGAACGCCCCCCCCCCCACCCCCCCCTCTCCCCAACCAACCAATCACACAGCCGCTGACTGAGTGATAAAACCTCCCATAGCCAATCAGAATGCTTTATTTGACATACCCCCTTTCGAGGCTATACCTTGTGGAAGCTGCTTCCACAAAGAGGCGAGCACACGCGAAGCTCTTAAGCAAGGCTGTTTAATTAAGCAATACCAGAGAGAGAGAGAGAGGGAGAGAGAGAGAGAGAGAGACGTTTCTTGCCACACCACAGACACAAAGATAACCAGAAAGGCTCATCAGTGCAGCAGCCACCATTTCGACTGACGACTGACGGCGATTAACGGGGGAAAAGCTTCGTTTTAACATTGAAACCCGCTCCTGTGAGGCTTCGCCTCTTGCTTTTTTGACTCACTTGTGTAAACAAAGTGAGTCTATGTTTTAACCCGGTGTTCGGTTGTGTGTGTGTGTGTGTGTGTGTGTCCGTGTGTCTGTGTGTCCGTGGTAAACTTTAACACTGACATTTTCTCTGCAAATACTTTGTCAGTTGACACCGAATTTGGCATAAAAATAGGAAAAATTCAGTTCTTTCCAGTCATCTTGTTTAAAACAATATTGCACCTCTGGGATGGGCACAAACAAATTTAAAAAAAAGAAGCCTAATTATATGCAACCTGCATTTACTGTTATATTTATATTTTTTTGTATTCTCTAAACTTGGCATTTTGACCTCTGACCTCTTATTCTGACCCAACAACAAGAGGAGTCATTATTATCATTTTTTGTTCAAACAGGAACTTCTTTTGCTAAGCATGGAATTTTTATTTATTTTGCAAACTTTTTGGTGCAGATAGTAAAAAAAGGGAAATTACTCTGTAATTAATGCTAGGGGACTTAATTTATCACAAGTGAGTCTTGAAGGCCTTGCCTCTCTTGTTTCTGTTTTTTTCTTCTTTTTTTTCCCCCAGCGGTTCGCCCACACACATTGTTAGTCTCTGGAGAGAAGGTTTTTGTTCCTCTTTGCGGCAGGAAATGAAAGTTTGAGGAAAGCTTCATCCAGAAGAGTGTGTGTGTGTGTGTGTGTGTGTGTGTGTGTGTGTGTGTGTGTGTGTGTGTGTGTGTTGGGGGTGGTGCGGGGGCTAGGGAGGTTTGGGGGGGTGTGGGTGTGGGAGGAAGAAGAAGCAGAGAGAGGCTGTGGGAAGGGAAGGGGGGGGGGGGGGGCGGGGGGCGGGAGGGCAGGATTACAGCGAGGTATGTATTTTATTTTCAACCTTTGACCCATAATTATTTCATTTGACGCCAGGGACCTCATCAGTGAGACAGTGTAGCATTTCTATACAGAAGTTTAGTTTAGTGTAGCATTTCTATACAGAAGTTTAGTGTAGCATTTCTATACAGAAGTTTAGTGTAGCATTTCTTTTTTTTTTTCCTCAAGGCCTGACTAAGCGCGTTGGGTTACGCTGCTGGTCAGGCATCTGCTTGGCAGATGTGGTGTAGCGTATATGGATTTGTCCGAACGCAGTGACGCCTCCTTGAGCTACTGATACTGATACTGATATACAGAAGTTTATACAGAAGTTTATACAGACGTTTAGTGTAGCATTTCTATGCAGAAGTTTAGTGTAGCATTTCTATACAGAAGTTTAGTGTAGCATTTCTATACAGAAGTTTATACAGAAGTTTTGTGTAGCATTTCTATACAGAAGTTTATACAGAAGTTTAGTGTAGCATTTCTATACAGAAGTTTGAATGTTTTGACGTGCAAAGCAATCGGAGAATATATACGGGTTTTCTTTTCGTTGGCCATATATAGTAAAATGATTTGAAAATTTTCAGTGGTAGTTGATATTGTGATTGGAATAGTTACTGTTCGAACAGTGGTAGAAATGAGCATGTGTCAATAATAATCGGAAAATAGGTGTGATGGTTCCTCTTCTGAAGGAAAACATGAATTTTTTTTTTTTTTTTTTTTTTTTTTTTGTCAACTAACTTCATACAAGAAAGAAAAGAGGAGACGAAGCAGAACGCCCTTTTCAAAGCTTAGCAAGTTAAAAGTTAAAAGGTTAAAGGTCCCTCCCATACTAGCCCCAGTGTGTGGGTGCGGGCAGTGAACTCTCACCAAGTTGTGTCTACGGGCTCGGCGGCATAGGAAGGCGGGACCCTTCTTCTTCTGCGTTCGTGGGCTGCAATTCCCACGTTCACTCGTATGTACGCGAGTGGACCTTTACGTGTATGACCGTTTTTAACCCGCCATGTAGGCAGCCATACTCCGCTTTCGGGGGTGTGCATGCTGGGTATGTTCTTGTTTCCATAACCCACCGAACGCTGACATGGATTACAGGATCTTTAACGTGCGTACTTGATCTTCTGCTTGCGTATACACACGAAGGGGGTTCAGGCACTGGCAGGTCTGCACATATGTTGACCTGGGAGATCGGAAAAATCTCTACCCTTTACCCACCAGGCGCCGTTACCGTGATTCGAACCCGGGACCCTCAGATTGAGGGTCCAACGCTTTAACCATTCGCCTATTGCGCCAGTCGGAAGGCGGAGACCCAAACTATCCCTTGCGCCGATGTAGCCTTTCGAAACCCCATCCGGTCAAGGACGGACCTTCAGGGCGTAGATTGGACTGACCAGCCATCTGCGCTCACACCCACCCCGACAACTCTAGCTCTAGAAGGATTAAGATGGTCCTCGTCGTGATGACGGACGAACAAAATAATAATATTATGATAATGATGATAATAATAATGATAATAATAATAGTAATAGTAACTGGACATTTATCAGCGCTTTCCTCATTGCACAAAGCGCTCTACAATCCACACAGATACGCATCCGAAACACACTCAGTCCTCAACTCACAATCATGTACAATAAACATATAATATACAATTACGCGCAAACAAATCCGTACGTGCAATACAAACATCCATCCACCCATCCATACATTCGACGCGCACACAATACAGCGTTACAAATATACCTACACAATCAAACTAACTACATTCATGTATGAGGGGGAGAGAGGGGGTCTAGAAGAAATGCTGCTGGAAGGGGGGAAAAAGTCTTGAGGTTGGATCTAAAGGAAGACAGTGAGGAGGCTGTGACGGACGTAGGTGGTGAGGCAAAGAGAGGACCCGTTTCACACGTTAGGTGAGGAGTGGGTGGGAAGTGGAGGAGGGGCGTAGAGGAGGTGCAGTGTGTGGTGATGTGTGTGTGTGTGTGTGTGTGTGTGTGTGTGTGTGTGTGTGTGTGTGTTGGAGCTCATGTACGTTTATAATATGTATTTGACTGTGCTTTCATATCTGTGAAACTGCATGTTTGGTGCATATCTGTTATGCATGTGTGGGTGTATGTGTGAATGTGTGCTTTCATGTTTTACATTTATTTGCTTATCTATCATTATTGTCTTATTTATTTATTTATTTATTTATTAATTTATTTATTATTATTATTATTATTATTATTATTATTATTATTATTATTATTATTATTATTATTATTACTACTACCTTTTTATATTATAATTATTATTTATTCATTTATTGATTGATTTATGTAAGCTTATCTATTATTTATTCACCTCTTTTTTTTTCTCAAGGCCTGACTGAGCGCGTTGGGTTACGCTGCTGGTCAGGCATCTGCTTGGCAGATGTGGTGCAGCGTATATGGATTTGTCCGAACTCAGTGACGCCTCCTTGAGCTACTGAAACTGAAACTGAAACGTGGGTGAAGCAAGGAGGAAAATAAGTATGATAGTCTTTCCCAAGGAAACACAGCCTGGAGTCTAGAGGTAACGCGTCCGCATAGGAAGTGAGAGAATCTGAGCGCGCTGGTTCGAATCACGGCTCAGCTGTCGATATTTTCCGCTCACCGACCACTAGACCTTGAGTGGTGGTCTGGACGCTAGTCATTCGGGTGAGACGATAAACCGAGGTCCCGTGTGCAGCATGCACTTAGCGCACGTAAAAGAACCCACGGCAACAAAAGGGCTGTTCCTGGCAAAATTCTGTAGAAAAATCCACTTTTGATAGGAAAAAGAAATAAAACTGCACGCAGGAAAAAAAAAAAACAAAAAAAAAAAGG
Organism: Babylonia areolata; assembly: GCF_041734735.1. Lineage (NCBI taxonomy): Eukaryota > Metazoa > Mollusca > Gastropoda > Neogastropoda > Buccinidae > Babylonia > Babylonia areolata. The sequence continues at coordinate 24,258,202 of NC_134901.1, forward strand.
TGGCGCTGTTGAATAGCGACGCGCTCTCCTTGGGGAGAGCAGCCCGAATTTCACACAGAGAAATCTATTGTGATAAAAAGAAATACAAATACAAAAAAAAAAAAAAAAAAAAAAAAAAATCTTGCCCGAAACGGCGGTGGCTCCGAACTCGGATCGCTGGTTGACGAGCCCTGGGTCAGAATCTTCTCGACCGCCTGGCTTTCTCATTCAGTCACGCCCGCCTCCATCAAGTTAATTAAAACAACAGCGCTGAAAACCAGCAAGGACGTGTATATATATATATATAAGTCCGTGAAAACCCTCCGGCCACGTTTCCTTTAGCCACACAGCACACGGATCACGGTCATCAGCACATTGGGCTATTCGAGGAAGTAAGAGGTATGAAATACGAAATCACTCTCCCCCTTGGGAGCGGTTTCAAGAATGGTAGTAAGACTCTCTGGGCTTGGGTCTGCTAGGAATGTGATCATCCACCACCCCCCCACCCCGCCACCCCCTGCCCACCCCCCCCCCCCCCCCCCCCCCCCCCCCCCCCCCCCACACACACACTGAAGTCTTCTAGGGTGAAGCAGGTCTATTTACATTTCTCTCGTGGGAACGTGTGGTTTGGTTTGGTCAGGGAATCCTGGGAAGTGGGAGTGAGGGTGGATTATACGTATATAGAGAGTGTGTCTTCTGTGAGAGGGGTTGGGGTGGGTATCAGTGTGTGTGTGCGTGTGTGTGTGTGTGTGTGTGTGTGTGTGTGTGTGTGTGTGTGTGTGTGTGTTTCATTATGAGCATCACATCCCACCACAGCTTTCTGTACATTTTACATGCACTATCCTTGTCGGTGTATGACTTAGAGTGGCAGTTTTAGTTTTAGACAACAGTAGAAGAGACAGTGTCCATGAAATGTTTTATACTTGGATTTATTTCTTTTAACTCTTTCCATACGAACGGCGAAAGAGACGACGTTAACAACGTTTCACCCCAATTACCATCGTCAAAATATTGCAAGCGGAAGGCTCTTATACTGAAGAGGTGAATGTTGACAAAGAATACCACAATTCTGACGACGGAAGCTAAAGGTTGGGTCATTCAGACACCCACTGGACATCCGAGGGGTCTGTGTAGAGGAGAAGAGAGGACTGGCCGTACTGAGTGAGTTAATCATTGGACAAATACGGACATATACAATGCTGTTCTTAATCTATTGTTTAAAAACAAATAAAACAAATTAAACCCCGATAAAAAAACCAAAAAAAAAAAAAAATAATCCACCATGATATGTAGTTAAATTTTTGAAACGTAAACCTAGGCGCCACGTTACCTTCTTAATGGAGTGGAGTGATGGCCTAGAGGTAACGCGTCCGCCTAGGAAGCGAGAGAATCTGAGCACGCTGGTTCTAATCACGGCTCAGCCGCCGATATTTTCTCCCACTCCACTAGACCTTGAGTGGTGGTCTGGACGTTAGTCATTCGGATGAGACGATAAACCGACGTCCCGTGTGCAGCATGCACTTAGCGCACGTAAAAGAACCCACGGCAACAAAAGGGTTGTTCCTGACAAAATTCTGTAGAAAAATCCACTTCGATAGGAAAAAACAAAAACAAATAAAGCTGCACGCAGGAAAAAAATACAAAAAAAAAAAATAAAAAAAAGGGGGGGCGG
>NC_134901.1:24267352-24272352 GCF_041734735.1 Babylonia areolata
GAGAAAACGTTTCCAGAAGTTGAGCCCTGCTTCCTTCGCTCACACTTCTCCTTAATGGCCAGCATTCTCTTGTTTTCAAATGTCTTTATGGCACTAGAGCACAGCATCCTCCAGCGACAGCGGTCAGGGGCATCAGTTTCCCAGGAAGCGATGTCTTTGTCACAGGCTTTGAGGTTTGTCTTCCAAAATATGGTTCGAACAAAACGCTTACCCCTTAAAAGGATTAAGAAAAAAAAGAAAAAAAAGGAGATAAATAATCGACTTTCTTCACAACCGTTGACATTCCGATTTCTCTCTTGATTGCTTCAGTAGTGCATCCACACGGAAGTGGGGGTGGGGGATTGGGGGGGGGGGGGTCGGGGCGGGGGTTGAGGGGATGGGTGGGAGGCGAGCTGGCCACACGAGAGAGGAGAAGGCGATGGCCCGTGGGGGGGGTGGGGGTGGGGTGGTGGTGGTGGAGAGCTTAGCACCACTTAACAAGGGACAGGATCCCTAGGATCTCCAGGGAAGGGAGGGAGGGAAAGGGATCCCTGACCCTTTAAGGTGACCGTGGCGTTCTATCGATCCCCTGCCGGCCCAGGAAGATGGAACTGGCACTCCCTGTTAATCCCCGCTGGGCTTATATAAGCCCTGTAGTTGTAGGAGTAGGAGTCGGAGTCGGAGTTTGTAGGAGGAAGGTAGATAGGGGGTAGCGCTTGGAAAGAAAGAAAAAAAAAGGAAGGAAGGAAGGAAGAAAGGAAGGAAGGAAGGAGAAGGAGGAGAAGGAGAGGGAGAGGAGAGGAGATGTTTACATAGAGATTGGGGGGCGGGGGGGGGGGGGGCGTCGATGGGGGGGGGGAGGAAGAAAGGAAGGAAGGAAGGAAGGCGGTAGAAGAAGGAGGAGGAGAAGAGAGGAGATGTTTACATAGAGATTTTTGGGGTGGAGGGGGGGTGAGGGAGGGGGGAGAAGAAAGGAAGGAAGGAAGGAAGCAAGGAAGGGAGAAGGAGGAGAAGGCGAGGAGAGGAGATGTCTACATAGATATTGGGAGTCGGGGGTCGATAGTGGTGGAGGGGGAGAAGGAAGGAAGGAAGGAAGAAAGAAAGGAAGGAAGAAAGGAAAGAAGGAAAACGGTGGGAGAAGGAGGAGAAGGCGAGGAGAGGAGATGTTCACATAGAGACTGGGGGGCCGGGGGGGGGGCGAGGGGGGAGAAGAGAAAGAGAGAACCAAGAAAGAAAGAAGGAGAGAGGGAGAGGGGAGGTGGGGGGTGGGGGAATCGGAATGTTTTATTCACATTCAGGGCTCAGCCCCAAATGAAGGGGGGGTATACGTAAACATGCTATGACTGAAGGAAACATAAACGAATTTTTTACGTAAATATAGGCAAACAAAACATACATTATATTGGCTTTATGAAGCAGCGATTTCTCTGAATTTGAATGCCTTATATAAGAACACCGAAGAAATTAAGAGTTTAGACGAAAATCAGGAGAGAGAGAGAGAGAGAGAGAGAGAGAGAGAGAGAGAGAGAGAGAGAGACAGACAGACAGACAGACAGACAGACAGACAGACAGACAGACAGACAGACAGACAGACAGACAGACAGACAGACAGACAGACAGACAGACAGACAGAGCTGTGAAGATACCCTGACTTATACTTTGTATGTACATGTATCAGGATAGAACAGGACTTTGCTATACAATAATTTTCTTCTTGTCCTGTTTATCTACAAACTGCATTGCATTCTTCAAGGAGAGTGGTGGTAGAATGGCGAAAGGCGCTCATTTGCCAGTACAGTACCCGTTAGGTCCTAGGGTCAATTCTCGCTCTCGCCCTTTCTCCAAAGTTTAACTGGAAAAAAAGAATCAAATCAAACTGAGTACGTATTTGGCGCACTGAAGAAAAAAAAAGAAAAAAAAAAAGAAAAAGAAAAGAAAAGATCCCACGACAATAAAGTGTTTGGCAAACCTCTGGCAAAATTTCGTAGAATAAACCCACCCTGATACATCCACAAAATATATAAATGCATTCACTCAAGGACTAATTTTTTTTTATTTTATATATATATATATATATATATAAAATAAGCGCGTTGGGTTATGCAGCTGGTCAGACCTAGCTGTGTATACAGTTGGTGTGGTGTAGCGTAAACATGAATTTGTCCGAACGCAGTGATGGCCTCCTTGAGAAACTGAAACTGTGTTTTATCGTGACAGGTTTAAAAAACAAAACAACAAAAAAAACAAACAAACAAACAAAAAAACCCAGCTTAAACCTTACAGGGGAGGTAGAGAAAGAAGTGGAGGAAAGGATGATTAACCCGAGCTAAATAGCGGGGAGCAACGGGAGTAACCGTTACTGAGAATTTACGGAAAATGGATTGGCCACGAACTCCGAGTGGCTGTTTACCAGTTCTTTGGGTCGGTGGACGGGGACTTGACCAATTCTTCGATCCGCACCTGATCGAATGGCTCCGGAGGACCAAGAGGGGCAAAAGGGGCAGGGGGCGGGGGGGGGGGGGGGGGGGGGGGGGGGGGGAGGGTGTAGGGGGGCGTTGTGGGGGGGAGAGGAAGGGGGGGGGAGGTGGTGGTTAGCTGGTAATAGAGGTGTACCGGACTCTGCAGGGAAAGTAAAGGTGAAATCGTTTTTCTTTCTTTCTTTCTTTCTTTCTTTCTTTTTTTCTATCTATCTATCCTCTTCTTAACAAGGCCAAGGGACTTCCTGTTGTTGTTATAATTGTTACCATATTATTATCATATTTTTATCATTATAATTATTGTTATGATAATGATTTTTTTAAAAATTATCATTATTGCTGTGATAGTGATGATGTTAATGATGATGATGATGATGATGATTAACGTTATTATGTGTTCTTCTTCCAGCGAAGTAAATTACAAGTAGTGAAGTTAAATAACTCACATAACATGCAATGCTTGCGTGCGTGCAACGAGAACAGCAACAACAACAGCATATCAACATTTGATAATCCATATGACGAGCGAATTTAGTTATTTACCAAACTTACCAAAATCTACTTACCAAAAACCTCTCACATTCTAAAAACTTAATAGAGCGTTATGATAATGCTCTTCTATTGAACAACTCGTAAAGATAGAAGACTATATTTCTTATTACTTGTTCTGGTTTTTTTTTTTCCCCCGAGGCCAGTAATAATGTTAGTCTAAAATCAATGGGGATGGTGAGATACTTCGATGGAAATAGACTGTGTCTGAAACCACTAGGGACAGGAAGGTGGCAGAATGGTTAAGACGCTCAGCTGTCAATATAGAGTCCGTGAAGGTATGGGTTCGAATCCCGCTCTCGCCCTTTCCCCTAATATTGACTGAAAAAATCAAACTGAGCGTCCTAGTCATTCGGATGAGCCGATAAACCGAGGTACCCGTGTGCAGCACGCACTTGTCACACTGAAGAAGAACCCATGGCAACAAGAGTTGGGTTTTTTTTTTCCTCTGGCAAACTTATGTAGAAGAAATCAATCCCTGATAGGTATACAAATATAATAAAAGCATGCACTCAAGGCCTGACAAAGTGTCTTCACAAGTGACTGAGAACGTTGATGTTTTTTTGACTTTTTGCATTAATTATCAGTTGTTTCGCTTGTCAGTTTAACGACTTCTCCTTTACGAAGTTCTTTAAGTAATTTCCTGTAATTGTATTTATTTATTTATTTATTTATTTATTTATTTATTTATTTTTTTCAAATTTCACCCTCATTTGCCCAGTTTCCCTCAACCCTCCATTCATTCACATCTCCCACCCCTTCTAACCGATAATACTAAAAATTTATTCATAAATACTTTTAACAAAATGTCTTCAATCACCGATATGTGTAACGGGACATTCAACAAAATTCCTTTTTCAAAGCGCGTTGGGTTATGCTGCTGGCCCGGCATGTGTCCAGTTGATGTGGTGTGGCGTATAATTATGGATTTCTCTGAAACTGAAACTAGTGGCAGGGCAACACTGAGAAAATTGGATTTCTTTTTTTTTTTTTCCCCCGAGGCAGATTTAACACAGAGTACATTGTGCTTCGCATTCATCATTTATCTTACATTTTGGTTGATGCACAGATAAGATGAATAATCCGGACCTTAAATCTTGTTGAGATATATGTCAATCTCTCTCTCTCTCTCTCTCTCTCTCTCTCTCTCTCTCTCTCTCTCTCTCTCTCTCTCTCTCTCTCTATATATATATATATATATATATATATATATATATGGTTCCACTTTGAATTACTTTTTAAATTTTTTTTTTAAATCCTATAATGTACGAATCTATTGCCGTTGTGACTCATGCTTGAATCCTAATCATTCTGCCACCTGCTATCAGCTGGTCGTTTGTTGGCATGAATTCCTTTAGTATCAAACAGAAGCTGTATAACATACATTCTTAGTTTTGATCCCAGGCTTATAAAATGATAGACAACACACAAGAGGCCATTAGGTAGTCAGTATACAACTAACTTTTGACGCCACCCGCCCCCCACCCCCACCCCACCCCCACCCCCTCCCCACCCCCCAAACCATCAGAAGTCCGGCAACGTCTAACCGATTTCTACAAACGACAGCGCCTCCTTTTCTTCTCCAAAGGAATAGAAGTGTAGCATAAACCGTTTGGTGACTACGGGGTGGGGGTGGGGGGTGGGTGGGTGGGTGGGTGGGGGGGGGGCTGCAGGGGTAGGGGGGTTAGGGAGCGTGAGGATGTGTGTGTGTGTGTGGGGGGGGGGGAAGCGTATGATGGTATCGATCATAGAGACGGACCCAGCGTCTTCTGGAAGAAGTGTGGAATGATGTTCTGCGCCTTATGAAGATGAACTTCTTGTGTTACCGAGAAGAGATTCACTGCACTAAGGGGTCGGGGAGGGTAGGGTAGGGTGTGGTGGTGGTGTGTGTGTGTGTGTGTGGGGGTGGGGGGGGTGGGGGGGTGGGGGGGGAGGCGGGGGGGTCAGAGTGCATTTATGTATTATGTGGTCTGGACAGGGAGAATAAGGGCGGAC
>NC_134901.1:24292352-24319852 GCF_041734735.1 Babylonia areolata
GGGTGGGGGGGGGGGGAATCGATGCCTATGCTTCCCCATCCGCTCCAACCCCTACCGCTCCCCCCCCCACACCCCTCTACCTTCTCAACCCTCTTCCACCCCCACCCCTCCGACACCCACCCACCCACCTACCCCACTGCCCCCCCCCCCAACCCCTCCTCCACCCCATCCCACCCCCCACTCCCCAGCCCTTCCACCACCAACCACCTCCTGCCTGTCTCATGATAAAAGGTGTGTGTGTGTGTGTGTGTGTGTGTGTGTGTGTGTGTGTGTGTGTGTGTGTGTGTGAGGGGTGAGGGTGGGTCCAGATAGACAGGCATACAATCTGCAATGTAGGTGGCTGAACCCGTTTTGGCGGAAACGTAACTGCCGTATTTTAGAAGTTAGCGATAGTTTTATTACGTTATTTTATTTTTTTTTTCTGTCCCAAGGAGCAGCGTGGAGAGCGGTGCTTCCCCCTTCCTCACCCCCCTCCTCTCCTCTCCTCTCCTCCAAAGCGCGCGCGCACACACACACACACACACACACACACACACACACACACACACACACGCACACACACGGGGAGAATGAGAGAGACAGAGGGTGCCGTCGGAAAGAGAATGGAAAACACAACAACAAAAAACAGGCAGACAGAGACACAGACAGAGACAGAGACACAGAGAGAATATTGGACATGAAAATTAGAGAGGGGACGAAAGACAGACACATAGACGCACAGACAGACACACAGACATACTTTCTCTTAACGAGATAATAATGGTGTTCTTATCTTGTCTTATACTTACACACACACAGAGACTGCAACGCTCTCTGTCTCTCTTTTTGCTTTGCTTTTCCCGGGCGTACATATGCAGTTCTACTATGCGCGTGTTATGTTGTTGGGTGTGTGTGTGTGTGTGGGGGGGATAACCGAATGCAAGAACATTGTGATCTATATACGCATGCACGCGAACCTGCAAACATACAGACAAAGACACAGATACACACATACACGCCGCACGGTGATTGTATGTTCTCGTTTTTCCGAGCCTACCGAACGCTGACATGGATTACAGGATTTCGTTTCGTTTATTTATTTATAGCCTGTTTATTTAAGATCATGATAATTATTAGATTGAAAATAAATGATGCTATTATTATCAGGATTATTATCATTTCTATCATATTGATGATGATTGTCATTATTCATTGGAAATCAATATTTCTGTGGATGGATTACAGGATGTTTCACGTTCGTATTTGAGCTTCTGCTTGCGAACATATATAATAATAATAATAATAATAATAATAATAATAATAATAATAATAATAATAATAATAATGGATACTTATATAGCACACTATCCAGAAATCTGCTCTAGGTGCTTTACAAAAACGCTTTCGTTAACATAAAACATTATATCTATGTTACATACACACACCAAATGTGAGCGCACACACACACACACACACACACAGACACACACACACACACACACACACACACACACACACACACTCACTCTCTGCAAACATACATTTTAACATACATGTGTATCTAACAGCTACCCTAACACATACGCACACATAGGCAGGCACAAACTTACATAAACACACGCACACACAATACACATTCATATACATGCATGTAGTTATGTTCACATACATATGTATACACACATAGTCAGGCAATAGCAGGTGTGCACATTATTATATTGACCTGTGAGATCGGGAAAATCTGCACCCTCAACCACACCAGGTGAGACTGGAGGGGTCGTACTCCGGAATCCCGGGGAGAGAACTCAGCCCTCTAAACAGATGGGCGCCATAGCCGAATGGTTAAAGCGTTGGACTTTCGATCTGAGGGTCCTGGGTTCGAATCACGGTGACGGCGCCTGGTGGGTAAAGGGTGGAGATTTTTACGATCTCCCAGGTCAACATATGTGCAGACCTGCCAGTGCCTGAACCCCCTTCGTGTGTATACGCAAGCATAAGATCAAATACGCACGTTAAAGATCCTGTAATCCATGTCAGCGTTCGGTGGGTTATGGAAACAAGAACATACCCAGCATGCACACCCCCGAAAGCGGAGTATGGCTGTCTACATGGCGGGGTAAAAGCGGTCATACACGTAAAAAGTCCACTCGCGTATATATAGGTGAACGTGGGAGTTGAAGCCCACGAACGCAGAAGAAGAAGAAGAAGCCCTCTAAACCGTTTGACCACCCGCTCCAGTCCTTAGGGCCTGCACGGCACGAAGCTGGCACAATGGGTTAAGACGCTCATCTGCCACTTTACAGTATCCTTGAGGGTCTGGATTCCATTCCCGCTCTCGCCCTCTCTCCCCAAGTTTGACCAGAAAATCAAACTGAGCGTCCATGAGACGATAAATCCGAGGTTCCCATGTACAGCACGTACTTAGCACAGTGAAAAACGAACGCATGTCAACACGAGTGCTGTCCCCCGGTCCAAATTTTGTAGACGAAATCTACTCTGATTGGGACACACACAATTATTTATTATGTGCATGCACCCAAGGCCTGAACAAAACGCGTTGGCTTGTGCTACTGGTCAAGCATCTGCTTTATGGTGTGTGTGAAAGATGTTCATGTATAATGTTTCAATGACCCCAGAAGCATATGAAATAAACTTCTTGCCTTGCCTAGGAGATGTGGTGTAGCGTATTATTATGGATTTGTCCAAACGCAGTAAGGCCTCCTTGAGAAACTGAAACTGAATCTGGAACTGCACGGGTAGAGAGCTGTCTCTCCCCCCCCCCCCCCCCCCGCATCCCCCACACCCCCTGGGTCCCCCAACCCACCCCAGGCCCCGCCCTCCACGAGTCATGGGGAAGTGGCTCCACTGCCTTGGGTGGGGGGTAGACTTGGAAAAGTCAAAGGCTACTGGAGAACATACCCCCCCACACCCAGCCGACCCCATCCCCGGACCCAGAGACCTTAAGGCGGCCTAGTGATGAACCCCATCACCATTCCGGCAGCCCCCTGGCAGCTCATGTCGTGGTCAGGACGTGTGGCTCTCCCTGCCCACCCCCCCCCCCCCCCACCCCCACCCCCACCCCCACCCCCTTCTGGCTACAGCGTTGGCTGGGCTGACGGAAAGTAACTAGTTTAGTGGTGCTCGGGTAACCAACCAGCCCGTGGGCTTCCATTCACCCTTTTTCTGTTTTTGTTCTCCCGTGATTCAGTCACTGATTCCATTCTTTCTGTGGGATGCCTTCTCCTGATGAGTCACCGACCCCTCTTCATCGTTCCTGATGGACTTCCTTGACTGATCATTATTATAATAATTATGCATTCATCTGATCGGCTCGTGTTCGCTTGTTATCTCCGCCATGGCGATAATTTCATCCCCGGCCTCTTTGTTTGTCTATCGATCAGCGGAACTAAACACAAAACAACAACAACAACAACAACAACAACAACATATGGACGGAATTTTTATACTTCTTGAGGAAGCGCCCATCATTGGCCAAGAACCAGCTGCTCAGATTTTGAGTCATGATCCGGATCAGTCTCCAGATCAAGAAAATAATAATAATTTTTGGTTCACAAAAAAAAGTTGAGGGCCGCTTCGTAAAAGCAGGTATAGTTTCAGAAAAGAAATGTTTTAATTAAGAAAAAAAAAGGGATTTAAATCATGCTGGCCGCGTCATTGTCTTCCACTGGCTTCCTCTCAATTCCCAGTCACACTGTTGTTCCAAACACACGTGTGCACCACGGACAGTTTTTAAAATGCGTTTGAGGAGTCGATGTTTCAGCCAAAATCTGAAACTTGTTCAGTGGCTTCTAAACAACATCTGTGGAATTCCTTTGTCAAAAGCACACACAAAAAACTCCACGTCTTGCAATGTAAGAGTGATGCTCATCATACTGACTAAGCACTTTACTCCGCTGTCCGCCAGAAATTCAGCATTATTTGACTATGCCCCCAATACAAAATATCTGTAAGAGAGTTCCAAAGTGGTTTTGGAAATGCCCACATTTCTTGCCCTCCAGTCCTCTGATCGGCGGAGTGAACGTCCACGCCTTGTTGTGAACACTGTTTATTCCGTCTCCAGGGGAAGAAATGTGGGCATTGCCGTAGTTTTAAACTGTTTGTGAATCCTTGTAAATATTTTGTTAAAGATTTTTTTCGCCATTAAAAAGTCATGGCAATGAATGAATAGATACATAGTTAAATAAATAGTAAACATGAAATAAAATAAATAAGTAAATAGATGTGGTGTCAAGGGAAAACATCGTTGGATCCTTCAGAAACTTTGTGGACTGTCAAAGTCAGAGAATGGTTCGTCGTTCAGGGAGAGGGGGTGAGCAGACTGGATCATTGTTCAGCATCAGTTTGGGGCTGGGGTGCGGGTGGGGTTGGGGGTGGGGGTAGGGGTAAGGGGGTTTATGGGCTGAACAGTGCCCACTGCTTTTTGGAAACCTGACGCTGCAGACAGGCTTTCTTGTTTGTTGGTTGGTTGGTGTGTTCGCTGAGCTCTTTGATCGATTCCACGGAATGAAATCACGCATCGGGTTACTGATGACCATGGATTGAAGACATTCTGACCGCTCCCTCTCCCACCACCCTTCCCGTCTCCCTCCCTCCCTCTCTCTCTCTCTCTCTCGTTTGAATCTAGGAACACCAAAGTTGTGTGGTTGCTTATCAGACTCTGTGTCTCTCTGTCTATCTGTCTCTTCTTCTTCTTCTTCTTCTTCTTCCACTTAACGACCAATGTCAGTATGCTGATGAAAATTGTCGTGTTGTGGGAGGTTGCTGTTGGGCGCAATTCAGCTGGTCTACCGAGGGATGTGCCATTAACTGATAGAGGAGATGGGGCGCAGTCCACTGGCGTGTCCGCATCTCCAGCTAGGCCAGTCCGGCCACCGTAGCTGTCACCGGGAATACACCCGACTGGCACAGCCCTAGCCTTCTACTTCTTCTTCTTCTGCGTTCGTGGGCTGCAACTCCCACGTTCACTCGTATGCGCACAAGTGGTCCTTGCCTTCTACGACACGACTCACCAGTGGGAACAAAAAGTGGGGTTGGGTGGACTTGCTGGCTGGTGAGGGATGGGGGAGGAGGGGGGGGGGACCTAAACAGAGGTGTTGGAGGGTAGTTGATGGGGTGGGGATGGGGGGTCTGGGGGTGTGAGCCTACTCTGTTGTGTCACAGGCAGGCAAGAAAGACATCTGTCTGTACTTTTTCTTCTTCTTCTTCTTCTTCTCTCTGACTGTCTGTCTGTCTGTCTCTCCCTCTCTCTCTTCTCACCAGAGGGCTGGATGTAAATAAAAAGTAATGATGTTCATCCGTCGTCTTTTTGAAATAAAATTCGTTTCGTTTCGTTTCTTCTGTGTGTCAAAGTCTCTCTCTCTCCCCCCTCTCTCTCTCTCTCTCTCTCTCTCTCTCTCTCTCTCTCTGAGTCATGTACCTTGACAACTGTTAGATCAGTGCTTGGTTTGCAAACAGGATGGCCATTAGAGTGAAAGCAAATTGAACAGGGGATCATTTACCATGCACAGGCAATAACATGCGTGGACAAATACAGGCAGACGGACAGAAGAACGCACACAATCTGTAACACGCACACCTCCCCAACCCCCCCAACCCCCACCCCACCCCCCCTGCATTATGTTCATGATCAAAAGAAAAGAAGAAGAAGAAGAAGAAGTAGAAAGAAAGAAAGAAAATGAGTGGCGAAAAAATGGTCCATTGTGGAACGTGTTTTGCAATCAGCACGTGGACGCAAACAGAAAGGGAGCAATCAGTTTGGGGAGCATTGGGGGAGAAGGACAATGCTGGCACTCTGTGACCGAACCACGCAAACAAACGAGCAAGGCACTGAAGTGCGTGTGTGTGTGTGTGTGGGGGGGGGGGGGGGGGGTGGGGGGGATGGGGGGGGGGATGGGGGGTGGGAGAAGTGGGTGGGGCGGGGTGGGAGGGGGGGGCTGCGCAGGTTCCAATGATTATTTGTTTATTTATTTATCGCCAGTGAGCCAAAAGAGGTGGAGTGGGTGGGTTGAGGGGGTTAAAATAGGAATGAAGGGCTTCTGATGTTCTGTTGTTGTTGTTGTTGTTTTGTTGTTGTTGTTGTTGTTGTTTTCTTGTGTGTGTGTGTGTGTGTGTGTGTGTGTGTGTGTGTGTGTGTGTGTGTGTGTGTGTGTGTGTGTGTGTGTGTGTGTGTGTGTGTGTGTGTGTGTGTTGTTGTTGTTGTTGTTGTTTCTGACCTGGGTCTTCTTTGGGAATTTAAAATATTCCACTGAACCTGTCCCTCTTTCTGCCTGCCTCTTTCTCTCTTCCACCATATGCCCCCCCCCCCCATCTCTCTCTCTCTCTCTCTCTCTCTCTCTCTCTCTCTCTCTCCATAATGTATAATAAAACATAAGATCCATAACTCAATTTCGATAGGTAAATAACCAAAAAGAGAAACGGCTGCAAAGTTGGATGGTCACATGTTCGAATTACTTAGTATTATGCATGAGTAATATGGAACGTATATCAATGTCGTGGGTGTGAATGTATGAGTGTTTATGCGTTTATGAATATGTACTTATTTGGTTGTTATTTCCCATTATTTTTCGTTTTGCTTTTTCCTTTCGTGGCTTGCTAAAATAAGCTGAATAATTCCCCTTGGCACTAGAGCTGTAAAACGCTATTTGCCAATGAAACAACATTGCCATTGTCATTGTCATTCTCTCTCTCTCTCTCTCTCTCTCTCTCTCTCTGAGCATGTATGTATGCGTTTGTGTCAGAGGAGGACTTTGTGTGTTGTAAACGCGCACTGTGGTGACGTTCTCGTTTCCTCTTTCTCTCTGCTTCTTTATCTCTTCCCTCCTTCTCTCTCTCTCTTCCTTCCCTTCTATTCCCCCTTCTCTCCCCCACCCCCATTCCTTTCTCCTCTTTTCTCTCCCCATCCCCTCTCTAAATTCACAGAGAAACTTCGCTCGTAATATGATCTGTGGCAACTCCAAAGCAGTTCCTTTTTTAAATCACAAACCGATTGTTTGGTCAATGAATAATTGATATCGAGGGAATGAAATTTACGAAGTGCACATTAACCCCATCAATATGATGTGCCTGCTCACAATGGAACCTAACCCACCCACCCACACTAACACCCACCCACACACCCCCCACACACACCATTTCTCTCACACCCACACCTATTATTTCCACCTCTGTTCCCCCGTTCAATGAATCCTAAGTGCTTGTTTTGGCCATTCCGCTGAAAGGAGTTTCGTTGCTAATCTAATTTATGTTTGGTCAAAAACTGATTTCTGAGAGAAGACCTGGAACTCTTGTTTGCTTTTCTTTTCTTTCTGCTTACCGGAATCAGTCAGAGAGCACAAAGCAAAACCAGGAAACTTCTGCCTCCACAGAAGTGATAAGAAACTTTAGGGAGAGCTGGACAGTGCAACAGTACAAGGTCTTCAGAGAAGAAGCCCCACTTAGTCAAGCGTTTCGGCCCTTAACTCACTCAGTACGGCCAGTCCTCTCTTCTCCTCTACACAGACCCCTCGGATGTCCAGTGGGTGTCTGAATGACCCAACATTTAGCTTCCGTCGTCAGAATTGTGGTATCTTTGTCAACATTCACGTCTTCAGTATAAGAGCCTTACGCGTCCAATATTTTGATGATGGTAATTGGGGTGAAACGCTGTTAACGTCGTCTCTTTCGCCGTTCGTATGGAGAGAGTTAACTCCTTACACCCTAAGGGGGCCGGGCCGCACCCAGGTCATGACTACTGGGTGCCCTTGTATTGCTGCCTTTTCTTTTCTTTTTTTTTTCTTTTTTTTTTAACCTGGTCCTCAGCAGGTTCGAACCCGCGCCTCCAGGGAGGTCGCCACTTCAGGCCTGAGTCACCTTTACTGGTAGACATTTTAACCACTGAGCCATCGTACGCCTAGTTTGAGTAGGGTCATTCCTGCTGGAACTCTTTTCTGCTGCTTCTGCCATTGCCTTGGGAGCCCATGTCCTCTCTCTGCCAGAAATCGATAGCTGTTTCATGAGGCTGTGACTTGTCAAACACTGTTGCTTTTGCTTCATGAGAAATGACTTCTGTCGAACACTTTTGCTTTTACTGATGATGGTATCAGAGACTATAGAAATACGAAGATATGCGAGAGGGACAGTGTTTTTTCTATCAGCATTCGGTGGATTGTGGATCATGAAAACACAAACGACGAATCTGACTCGCGCCACCGTGAAAACAAAATGTGGTTGCCAAAATGGCGACATACACCCCCCCTTCCCGCCCCCCCTCCCCCCAAAAAAACAACAAAAAACCCAAAAAAACAAAACAAAAACAAACAACAAAAAAACCCACCAAAAAAACAAAATGAACAAAAAAAAAAAAATATATAGAAAGCTTTAAGCGTATGCTGAAGCATAAAGGGAAAGAAGAAGAGTTGACGAGGTTTTGAAAATTGCATGGATTCCTTTTGTTGGGATATGTGAAAGCTGATTTCCCCGTTCTCCATTTCGTCCATTGAGCATTTCTTCTACTGCCTTTTGATCGTTACACGCAATGGCCATTCAGCTAAACAGATCAGTTGCGTATTGTGTTTCTTTGATTTCTTTTCTTGTCTTTCCTTCTTTTTACATACCCCCTCCCCCCCCCAACCCCGCACCAACCCACTCTCGCCTGGCGCTGTAGATAAAATTGCGAATGTTGTCCAATAATGCTACCCGGCGAGGAGCTTTGGACTGGCAAAGTGGGACGGAAGTGACGGAAGTGACGTGTACGACAGAGAGCCTCGTTTCTTGTTCACTTACTTTTTTTTTTTTTCCTTTTTTTTTTTCTTTTCCAGGGGACTGCGTCACTTTCGTTTTTGTGCCCAGGTGTGTGTGTGTGTGTGTGTGTGTGTGTGTGTGTGTGTGTGTGTGTGTGTGTGTGTGTGGAGGAGAGAATGAAATGTATGTATGCGTGTGTGTGTGTCTATGCGTATATGTACGTATGTATGTATGTATGTGTGTGTGTGTGTGTGCGTGTGCGTGTGCGTGTGCGCGCACGTGCATGGTGAAAGCCTAGGGTGGGACACAGAACAAAAAGAAAACAAACAACCAAAACAAAACAAAACAAACAAACAAACAAAAAATCCCAAGCAAACGCACACACACACACACACACACACACACACACACACACACACACACACACACACACACACAACCCCCCCAAAAAACAACAACAACAACAACAACAAAACACGTGAAGGCCCGTGATGTATTTTCCTTGGCCGCGTTTGAGCCATTAGCTTTGTGTGAGATCAGAGGTTTTGCTGACTTCCGGTTTTTGCGCCACCAAAAAAGACAGGACAGGCCAAGGTGAGGGTATGTGCGGAAATCCATTGCTGCTGACTGACGACACACACATGCATGTTGCATTCGTTCGGCGATTGGAAGTTGAGAGTCTACAGTGTGGCGCTGCATGGTGTTGCGGAGCTCGATAAGCTGGCTGCTGGTGGAGGTGGTGATAATCTCGTTCACACATGGATGTGGGTTTGTCGGGGGGAATTTCCGAAAAAAAAAAAAAAAAAAAAAAAAAAAAAAAAAAACCCAAAACAGGCAAAGGTTTAATTTCGTGCGTGTCTTGCTGCGGAAATGAGTTGGGGGAAGGGAGGGTGGGGGTGGTGTGGGGTGGGGGGGAAGTTTCAGTGGGAATTTTGGGTTTTAGGTTGAACGCGATATTTCAGTGGTGTACTAATAGGATTCTTTTCTTTTTTTTTTACCCTGTGGGATTTTTGTTTTTGTGTTTTTGGACTGTTTCTCAATAGTTGTATTCTGGAAAATCTACGCTCATTAGCACGTGTATGTTACGGAGTGCTTTTGTTTGTTGGACTGTGTGTGTGTGTGTGTGTGTGAGAGAGAGAGAGAGAGAGAGAGAGAGAGAGAGAGAGAGAGAGAGGAGGGACGTTGAACGGGAGGGAGTTTCTGTGTATAGACTGGCTTAGTGCTCAGCACATCTTAAAATGTACACCCAGAAAGACCCGACACTGCTTAACACAGGGTGTTTCTCACTACCATCGGATCACCAATATCACTGATCATGCGCGCACGTGACATACGCGTTCGTATATATTCACTGGCGTGTGTGTGAGTGTGGATGGGCGTGTCTGTATGCACCCTGTTCGCAGTCTTGGTGTAATCCTTGACCAGTCTCTTTCCTTCCAACAGCACATTTCGAATATCTGTAAAGTTGCCTATTTGGAACTGCGTAGAATCAACTCTATCCGCCACTATCTCTCAACCGATGCAACCAAGACACTTGTATGCTCTCTGGTTCTCTCAAGATTGGATTACTGCAACTCTCTTTTGGCCGGCCTTCACAAATATCCGTTAGACAGACTCCAACGAATTCAGAATAAGGCTGCCAGACTCATTTGCAGAACTTCTAAATTTGACCATGTTTCTCCTCTCCTTCAGTCTCTCCACTGGTTGCCTGTTTCTCATCGAATAGACTATAGCTATCCACTCTGACCTTTTTCTGCAGTCGACGGATCTGGCCCCAAGTATCTTTCTGAACTCTTTCATATCTATACCCCGTCTCGCCAGCTCCGTTCTTCCTCTGATACTCGACTTCTCATGATACCTCACGTCAGAAGTAAGACCTGTGGACACAGATCGTTTTCTTTTCAATCGCCAAAGACATGGAACAAGCTCCCTGATAACCTCCGTCATTCTGATTCCCTCGCACCTTTTAAATCTCGTCTCAAAACTCACCTTTTCCTTCAGCAATAAGTGCAGTTGTGGCAGGTCCACTTCCTTTGCGTTAGCTGTGTTTGACTATGTGTGTATACATATGTATGTGTACCTATGTGTGCGTATGTGTTAGGGTAGCTGTTAGATACACATGTATGTTAAAATGTATGTATGCAGTGTGTGTGTGTGTGTGTGTGTGTGTGTGTGTGTGTGTGTGTAGTCACATTTTGGTGTGTGTATGTAACATAGATGTAATGTTTTATGTTAACAAATGCGTTTTTGTAAAGCACCTAGAGCAGATTTCTGGATAGTGTGCTATATAAGTATCCATTATTATTATTATTATTAGAGAGAGAGAGAGAGAGAGACGCTTTGACATTAATTTTTATTGTCATTACCTGTAAGGGTCTATTATTGACAAGGGGGTGACGAGGGTTAACTATTGAATCCCCTTAAGTGCAAAATCACATTCTACTTATTAGCGTTTCATCAACAAACAAACAAAAACATATCTAAATATCACTCTCTCACAATAGATTAAACAAGCCGAACAAAAAAAAAAAAAAAAAAAAAAAAAAAAAAAGAACCAACCTAATCACGCAAACAAAGTCGACCATCCATTCTGGCAGTGTTATAGTTCAATATATCAATCACCTACCTTACCAATTAACATAAGAAAATAAACTTTACACATGGATATCCTCCTCATTTACTCTGGTATGTTCTGGGCATTGTGATTATGCCTTATTCTTTGTGCTTCTGAAATAACTTTAGCTACTGTCTGTATGATATATTCATCATCAGACGATAAAACAGGAAAAAAAAATCATGTCTTTTAGCAAGATGAAATTTGAAAAATGTACATTTTTCTCTTACTTAATCGTAAAATTTACAATGAAACAAAAAATGCTTTTCGTCATCTACACTAGGTGCACACAAAGGACATGGCGATTCTGTGGATGCTGCAGGTTGAGAGAGAGAGAGAGAGAGAGAGAGAGAGAGAGAGAGAGAGATGGTAGCTAACACAGGTAGCATCACATGTCATTCAGACCCGAAAACAGTTGTCATAATCGTGAGCTGCACTACACAGAAAGAAAAAAAACACACAAACAAAAAAACCCTCCAATTAAATGAACAAAGAACGTCGCTTTTGGAATGAGAATAGTAATAATCAAAAGGAACAAATAGCACAAATGTATAAAACGAAAACAGAAGTTGGAATGAAAACACCTGCAAGAATAGCACCAAAAAATACGTTGATAGCACTTGCTACTGCCCACAGTGAGGACTCCAGATAGCTCCAAGAATAGCTCCATCCTGAAAAATAGAACCTCTCCCCATCTCTCCTCCCGCGGGGATGCGCACGCAGCGCCAGTGACATCCGGGACAATGGCGGCTCCATGTTGTCTGTCGTGCACGTCAGATGACGTTTCTGACCGTGACAATGGGGGTAAAAGATGTAAAAGCAATTGGACACTCAAGTATGATAACGTTGAAAATGTTCCGAATGAAAACGAAAACTGAGATTAAAGGCACATTATTATTATTTGTTTGTTGTTTTTTTAAGTGTGTGTGTGTGCTAGCATATAACTCATGTTTCAAGTTTTATCAACATCGCGGTTGACTTCACAACAAAGGACAGCGGCTTAGACTGATTGCAGTAACGTGTTACCCTCTCTCTGTCTCTCTCTGTTTCGTCTTTCAGGTCTAAATTCATTATTCAAACATATAATCAAACAAAAACACATCGTAGCAATTACTGCGCCCTTGTTTGTGTGTGTGTGTGTGTGTGTGTGTGTGTGTCAAAAAACACACGTTTATTTCGAATACTCTGCGATAGTCGTGAGTTACATTTCTTTTGAAAGGATTGTTATATTTAGTGACGCTAAATTTCTAAAAGTGCTGTATTTGAAGGAGAACTTTTCTTGAGGACAAACAAAGCAAGGATGACGAGACGTTTCCACGCGAATGCCGGTTTCTGGTTTTCAAAGTCACACATGAACGCACAAGATACAAAAAAAAACAAACAACAACTAATACACAGAAGAAAAGAGGAGAAGAAGGGAGCTAACTGACGAAAAGTGTGAACTGAAAGTTAGCAACAAACAGGACAATCCAAACAACAAAACAACAACAACAACAAAACAACATAAATCATGAAAGAAAAAAACACAGACAAGGAAAGGATAACAAAAAAAAAAAGGTGTCTTCATCACAATGTGGATCGGTATCATAACTGCGATTCGTCTGTCACACACACACACACACACACACACACACACACACATAAAAGCAGCGAAACGATCGCTGGGTTCAATCAAAGTAATTCAGCGCTTAGTTTCGTCTGTAGAGCTACGTAAAAAGAAATATTCTTTTAAAGTCTCTCTGACTCACACATAAACAACCCAAAAAACTAGATAGTGATTGTTTCCTAGGAAAACAGAAATGAACAAACAAACAAAAAACCCAAAAAACAAAAACGATGGCAAAGAGCCTAAGCGTAGTTCGTAAAATGTCTAGCGCAAGATCGTCAGCCATTTAGTCCAGCACTTATGTTTTCGGTTCCTAGACAATGCATCGTCTGTGATTCCTTGCAGCTCGCTTCTGTTTTTTTGCAAGTTTGAGAGATTGACAAGAGAAGGGTTATTTTTCGTTTGTTCTTCTGTCCTCCGTCTTTTTCGACTCTCTTTCTGTCTGTAGGCCCATCTCTGTGTTTCGAGGAAATCTCTATCTTTAGTTTTATTTTGTCTGTCTTTGGAGCAAAAATACAAGAGGGGTTAAAGTTTATTCAACACCAAGTTCTTGCTGATTTGTGCAGGTACATGGAGAGAGTTACCACTCTTTACTATTTGTTAATCATTTCATCTCCTGGTCTCATTGTTTGTTAATTTCCAATTGAAAAACCACCGAGGCAAACCATGTGTTTGTTCTGTATTGTCCATGTGTTCTGTGTGGCTTGTTCAGGATTAAAGAGGCTATGCCAGTCTTGAATAGAAGCTAATTTGTGTTTGCACATTTCTTCTGTCTTTGCTGCTGTGTGCACATGTCAAATGATCGGTATAAGGGCAGGCCCGGCGCTTCCTTTTTGAGGAAGTGTCTGGGTTTGTTCCAATGTACCTTTTATTTACCTGTGTGCTGGCTGAATCGGTAGCGTAAGCTGCACTGACTTGAAGTTATGTACCTTGTGAATGGAGAGAGTTACCACTCTTTACTAATCCTGGCCTCATTATTTGTTAATTTCCATTCTGTGCAGGTACGTTTGGGCAGTAGGCTCTAGGAAAGTGAATGCACTGTGTCAGACTGAAAAACATTCAGGGCTGAGCTGTTCCTTCCGTCCTGGGCAGCATCATTATATGCATGTAGCTGCGGTTTTTGACTCACTTGTGTAAACAAAGTGAGTCTATGTTTTAACCCGGTGTTCGGTTGTCTGTGTGTGTGGTAAACTTTAACATTGCCATTTTCTCTGCAAATACATTGTCAGATGACACCGAATTAGGCATAAAAATAGAAAACATTCAGTTCTTTCCAGTCATCTTGTTTAAAACAATATTGCACCTCTGGGATGGGCACAAAAAATAAAATAAAAAAGAAGCCAAATTATATGCAAACTGCATTTACTGTTATATTTATATTTTGTTTTATTCTCTAAACTTGGCACTTTCATCTGATATTCTGACACAACAAGAGCAGTCATTATTATCATTTTTTGTTCAAACAGGAACTTCTTTTGCTAAGCATGGAAGTTTTATTTATTTCGCAAACGTTTTGGTGCAGATAGTAAAGAAGGGAAATTAATCTGTAATTAATGATAGGGGACTTAATTTGCTTCCAACTGATCTTTCTCATCTTAAACATTACATTTTGAAATTATACTCAATACATAAAAACCTTGTGTGTTTTACTCTCTTGTGCACAGAGCTTTCACTATGGTCATTCGCCCAAGTGGTCTTTTTCGGAAAATACTAAAATCAATACGACGAGTGGACTTTATAGATCTATTGGCTGAGCCCTGAAGGTCATGGGCAAAAATCAATTGCGTACACATATCTATACACATTCAAAGCGCGTGCTCATATTCCTCGCGAACGCGAACGACGCCATTTTGTTTCAAGTTGTTGACCTGCCCATTCAATCCTATATTCAATCGACAATACACGATAACATGTGATGGAAAGTTGAAGAAGGAGACCGTTAAATATTTATTCAGAGAAAGATTTGTGAACGCCTCATCACTTACTGGATTATGCCCCAAAGTGCCATAAAAATATCCACAGAATCAGTCGGAATTCACAGTTAAAAATAATAAATCATGTGAGTTAATACCCTTCAATTGATGAAACGCAAAAATTTCCAGTCTCGACTTTTCTCAAAATGAAGTCCTTTTCACTTCATAAGACGTTTAGAAGTACTTGTACTTGGCTCTACGTGTTATTAGTTTAACAAACTTTATCAACTTTAAAACTATAAAACTAGAATGAACATAAAAGAGAAATTGAATCGACTGTATCAACCGGGTGTAACTAACTGAAACTTGTACATCTATCTAGATCCAGAGAAAACGGCTAAATATTGCAGTGCGATTGCAGCGATAGCCACGTCTCCTTTACCGCGGACTTAAATAGAATTTTTAATTGCCCTTAAAGATTTTTTGAATCCCCAAGATACACCAGAATAATATGATTCAAACAGCGTTCTCACCGCGAATACCGCAATCGATTTATCGCCCTTTAAAAAAGCATGTTTAAATATTATATTTTTGAACGTCAGTTAAGGAGCCACGATAGGGTCATGTGTAAGACAGTTTCTTCTCACCCGAACACGCGGAGTTCGAATCTGCCGTTAGGATTTTTTTTTCTTTTTCTTTTAACCCAAAGCTTTATAATTACAAATACAGAACACATTTTAACGATTAGATTTTTTTTAAAGTGTATCACAAGTGAGTCTTGAAGGCCTTGCCTCTCTTGTTTTATTTTATTTTATTTTATTTTATTTTATTTTTTAACCAATTTCTGTGAATGTTTATGTATGTGGTACGTGTTTAGGATCCCATTGTCGACCTATGGAAACACTAAAATATTCAACATTAATTTACACACCCCAAAAAGAAAGAAAGAAGAAAATATATATATATGAGTGGCGGGATTGAAACAGCTATCATATCAAAGTCCACCCATAAAGTAATCTGAACGTGGGACTTAAACCCGAGAAGGCCTGATAGGTCACATACCATCATGGACTGGCTGCATGGAAGCTGGTTTTCAAGGTTTTATTGCATACATGTTTTGTTGTGTCTTCTTCTTCGTGTTCTTGTTCTTCTTGTTCTCTTCCTCCTCCTCTTCTTGTTCTTGTTCTTCTTTTTCTTGTTCTTGTTCTTCTTCCTCTCCTCCTCCTCCTCCTTCTTCTTTTTCTTCATCATCATCATCATCATCATCACCATCTCCTTCCCCTCCTCCTCCTTCTTCTTCTTCTTCTTCCCCTCCTCTTCCTCTTCCTTCTTCTTCATCATCATCTCCTCCTCCTTCTTCTTCTTCTTCCTCCTCCTCCTCTTTACCATTTACCCTATGAAGAATAATTGGAGCACCTCCTCGCAGAGGAACTGTTCAACAGACTACTCCTGTTCTGACTGTGCGACAACCGGTAGTGTTTTCGTTTCACTCACCACATCGGAAAGGCTTATCAATGTTGCATATATTAACCCCTTTTTGTTGCATTTTATGTCTCTTCTCTTCGATTTCCTTTCTCTCCTTTCTGTTTTTCCTCTTGGCGCGTGAGACACAATGATAACTTGTTTCCAACAATCCTATCAGTCGCCTTCGCAGTCGCAAAGTGGGACGGATGTGACGTCGCTGCTATTGAGCCTCGTTTTCCGCGCTCAGCCTGTTCCTGCCGTCTGACTGCGTCACTTCCCTTCCCAGGTCCACAGGTCGCCAAGTGCAGATGTGTATGTGTGTGTGTGTGTGTGTGTGTGTGTGTGTGTGTGTGTGTGTGTTTGGAGGAGAGAGTTGTGAACTGGGTGCAGAGTGTGGCACAGCACGTAGCAACTCTATACTGTTCCTATCCAGGTATGTGGACACTGTTTAACTCTCTCCATACGAACGGCGAAAGAGACGACGTTAACAGCGTTTCATCCCAATTACCATCATCAAAATATTGCACGCGGAACGCTCTTATACTGAAGAGGTGAATGTTGACAAAGAATACCACAGTTCTGACGACGAAAGCTAAAGGTTGGGTCATTCAGACACCCACTGGGCATCCGAGGGGTCTGTGTAGAGGAGAAGAGAGGACTGGCCGTACTGAGTGAGTTAACGAAGTTTGTTTGTTTGTTTCTTTTTTTTAACAACAAAACAAAAACAGAATGCAGGAAAATATGGATCCAAAGCAAAGTTTGTGGACAAGCTATACTGGAGGCGTAAAAGTTTCTTCAGAAGTTTTCTAAATCATGATCTGCAGAACAATGATTAAAAACCCAATATGATGAAATAACAGAATATGTTTTGAAATACAAAAAGGAAAACGACACAGATAAAACAACAACAACAACAAAGACTGTCTTTTGACAACCTCAAGTGATAGCAAAGAATTTCCTTAAGATCCGAATACAGTGCTCATAACCATCCAACTTCTCACAGTGAATCCACTCAGGACTCCAAACAGCTCCTAAAAAATAGCTCTATCCTGTAAAAGAACCTCTCGGTCTTCATTGCTCCTCCCGCCGGGATGCGCACGCAGCTTCAGTGACATCCGGGACAATGGCGGCTCCATGTTGTCTGTCGTGCACGTCAGGTGAAGTTTTCTGCCCGTGGGCAGACTTGTTGTTAGAGCAGCGGTCAGTCAATATTAACAGTAAAAAAAATGTTTTCGGCGGAAAACGCAAACTGAGGATACTTGCACGATGTGTTTATGCTTGTAGCCACCACGAAATGAAAGGTCCACGTTTCATTAACAGCAGGGATGGGGGTGGTGAGTGAGTGAGTGTTGGAGGGGGAGGGGGAGGTGATTAAAAAAAAGGCAGTGACACAAACTGATAGTGATAGCTCCTGCAGAGTGGGACAAACATGTTACGTCTGTGTTGACTGAAGGTTTGAAATAAATAACGCTTGTGTTACGGTTTTTGGTTTTGTTTTTCTTTGTCTTTTTTGTAGGTTTTTTTTTGTGGGGGTGTGGGTGGGGTTTGTTTGTTTTTTTTTCTTTTTTTTTTTTTTTTATTATAACGACTCGTGCTTCTCGATCAATGATCACCATATATGGGGAAAAGAAAAGGAAAAACTAAACTGATGACATGCAAGGATTGCTAGAGGCCTGTGTTGGCAATTGTTGAGATAATCAAAAGAAGAGGAAGAGACAGAGAGACACAGAGAGACACACACACACACACACAGAGAAAAAAGAGTGGCATAGAAAGACGAGAAAAAGACAGGGACAGAGATAAGAATTGGCACAGCTCCTATTATCGTAACCCTTTTTTTTTCCAGTTGAGAAACGGAGTGTGAGGCAAAACCATTACTTTGCGTGTCCGAGTATACAAGAGAAATAAACCACGATAACAGCAGCAAAAATAAATAAAGACAAACAAACAAACAAACAAACAAACAAGCAAGCAAAAAACCCCACTAGAATCACTGAGATAAAGGAGAGACATTTCACAGAACGGTCAGCTTTGCTATAATTCTTTGGCGATCATTACAAAAAGGAGAATGAGAGAGAGAGAGAGAGAGAAGGAAAACATAATTTCGATTTCTCCCATGTTTCTTTTCGTCTACGGGGAGAGTTCTTTACAGATTCAAGAAATGTGGCTATGCCCAAACTCTGTGCTTGTTCTTCCATCGCTGTTTCTCTTTTTCTTTCTTTTTGATTCTCCACGATGGATTTCTATCATGCTGCATTTGGATTTGAACGTTTCAAGGACAAGTAAAACTGGGGATATGAAACACTTCCACATGAATCCCAGTTTCTTCTTTCACACTTTAACACAAATGCAGACACAACCTGATGGGGGAAAAACAGAATACATATTTGAAGAAGACAGCTAACGATGTAAAATAAACGAGAGAAAGAGCGATAAAAAGGAGCGCGCAGAGAGAAAAGAAGAAGAAGAAGAAGAAGAAAGCAGAAGAAATGGAAAGCTACAAACAAGCAAACAAAAGGAAAGACATGTAAGGACAGAATGAAATGAATCTTGTATGATCTTTTCTTCTAAGTAAAATTCATGACCACTTATCAGCCTACTACATATGTTTTTGTACATAACTACATGCATGTATATGAATGTGTATTGTGTGTGCGTGTGCGTGTGTTTATGTAAGTTTGAGCCTGCCTATGTGTGCGTATGTGTTAGGGTAGCTGTTAGATACACATGTATGTTAAAATGTATGTATGCAGCGTGCGTGTGTGTGTGTGTGTGTGTGTGTGTGTGTGTGTGTGTGTGTGTGTGTGTGTAGTCACATTTTGGTGTGTGTATGTAACATAGATATGATGTTTTATGTTAACAAAAGCGTTTTTGTAAAGCACCTAGAGCAGATTTCTGGATAGTGTGCTATATAAGTATCCATTATTATTATTATTATTACTACATCTTTACAACAAAGTATTTCTGTTAAACAAATAGAAACCAAAGGTAAACAAAAACAAAACTTTGTCATGGACATGACAACGTTACATACGCTAAGTTCAGTCGCAAATAGTTCAGTAGTATATTTGGAGAGAGAGAGAAAAAAAAAAAAAAGAAGGAAAAACAAGCAAGAAAAAAGCAAACAAGCGAAAACTCGCACTCGAACAAGCAAAAAATGACGATTGCTCCAGAGAAGAGAAAGGTGAACTAGACAAAGAGGAGCCTTGCTTCGAGTTCATAAAACGTCTGGCATCAAATCAGCAACCATTAACCAGTTCAGCACTGGATTTTTTTTTTTTTTTTTGGTCAGCAGACAGTGCATCGTCTGCAGTTCCTTCACGTTCGTTTCTGTTCGTGAGCTGGGAGATAACTGAGGGTGGTGTTTGTTTTTTTTCTGTTTTATCTTCCATTTTTCTGTGTGTGTGAATCTCTCTTTGTCTCTCTCTATCTGTCTGTCTGCACTCTCTGCAGCTGCAAACACACAAGAAACCTGTTCCTCGGTCTGTGTGCGTCTGTATGTCTCTCATTTCACATTATCAATCACTCACGCACAGAGGTTTGGAGAGAGAGAGAGAGAGAGAGAACTGGTGATTGTGTTTCAACTGACGACTTTCGTTGGATCTGAATGTTGAGACTAAGCTCTTAGTCACGCGTTTGCTATTACATCACGTTGCCAAAAGCTCAAGCAGTACTCACAGGACAGGATTTCATTGAAAATAAAAGGCGATCACCATTGCACAGCAAACGAAAAGCTGCTTTTGAGACGGCAGAAAACAAAACGATTGTTTAGAAACGAAAGGTACACTGAGAATAGTTCTAAGCCTCTCCCCGTTTTGCCCGACAGCACTTTTGAAATCAGACTGCAGGATGACCACGTGGTGTTAGGCAATGCCGGACTCAGGTAATCAATCAGAACGTAAAACATCGACGTTTTTTTCCAACCCACTACAACTGTCTTTCCTGATATCGACGCCAGTCGAAAATGAGCACAGCTACGTTTAAAAATAAACGCGCAAACACACACACACACACACACACACACACACACAGCACACACACACACGCACGCACGCACACACACACACACGCACGCACGCACGCACACACACACACACACACACACACACACACACACACACACACACACACACACACAAAATCTTACCTTCGTCCTATTTCGGTCTCACAAATTCCTTAACTTACAGATTTCAACGTGAAGGGATTTTCACCTCAGTGCTAACGACCATTCTGTGGGAACAATCGATGACTTGCTCTGCTTCGAATCCTGTATTAATTAAGCAAGGGATCAACTTAACTCCAGCTTTTCCTCAAACATAGAAAACGTTTCAACTGCTCTCTGTGCCAAATTTGAACTTGATCATTTGGAAAACTGTTTTCTGTTCATTAAATGACAAACAGACAGACAGACAGACGGATTTTCAAATAAAGATTAATCCCACACACTCTGCTATTGAAAACACAGACAGGCAAAACAGGATTTCTTCTGTGATTTGAAAGAACTGAGAGTGTGTATGCAGTCTTTTGTTTGCTGTAATTTCAACTCCTCGAGTATGCCTACGAAACCGGAATCTGAATCAGTGCTTTCTGTATTTTGTTACGAACCTGTGTCGATTTTTATTTCATGACGCGCTCTTCTTTCGAAATACTGTTATTATATTCGAACTAAAACTCCTTTTCTTTCGCTTGCTCGTCCCTTTCTCAACCCAGTTGTCAGAAAAAAAAAGATCATTCTTCTTTTCGTTTTCATTATTCCTTCTGTTGTTTATGCTGTTGTCGTGGTTCTTTCTTGTTCTTCTTCATCTTGTTCTTCTTCTTCTTGTCCTTGTTCTTCTTCTGTTCCTCCTCCTTTTTCTCCTATTCCTTTTTGTTCTTGTTCACGTTCTTGTTCTTGTTTTTTTCTTGTTTTGGGAGTCTTTCTTCTTCTCCTCCTCCTCCTCCTTCATCTTTTTCTTCTTCTTTTTCTTTTCTCCTCCTCCTCCTCCTCCTCCTCCTCCTCCTTCTTCTTCTTCTTCTTCTTCTTCTTCTTCTTCTTCTTCTTCTTCTTCTTCTTCTTCTTCTTCTTCTTCTTCTTCTTCTTCTTCTTCTTCTTCTTCCTCTTCACAACATCCTCCTTCTCCTGCCCCTTACAACTCAGAATACTGAATGTTCAGTGTCATCTGTTCTTTCATACCCTCTCTCTCTCTCCCTTACATGCTTCTCTTCTATCGTCTCCTCTCCTCCTTTCATCTCTTGTCTTCAATCCTCGTTTTTCTCCACCTCCAGTCTCCTCTTCACTTGTCTCCCTCCTCAGTCCCTCTATCCTTCCATCCCACCCCCACCCCCCCTTTCTCTCGTTCCAACCTCCCCCCCTCCTTCCTTCCTCTCTCTCCCCTCCCCCCACCTCTCTCTCTCTCTCCACGCTGTTTCTCTCTTCCATTTTCTTCTTCGTTCCCTTTTCATGAATCGGTCTTCTTCGTAAACAGTCTATTTCCTTCTTTCCTTTTCTTTTATGGTTCTTCTTGTTCTTCTTGATCTTGTTCTTGTTCTTCTTCTTCTTCTCTGTCTTCTAATCGATTATTCGTCTTTGTAAACTTCACCGTTCATCATGGAACGAGCATAAGTCCCAGTGTCCAAGCAGCTCAGTGCTGCAGCTTGTGGCAGCAAACTGCCACTTTGTCGTCCGCCTTCATTTCTGGGTTTTGTTTCTTCTCCCAAATTCTTTCTGACAGTTATCGTTCTTCCCTTCCCACCGTCCATGGAATGTTCTTTTTCTTTATGGTGATCATTTAGTGTAGCTCTTCCCACTGGTTGGAGCTGGTTGTTTTGGTGGTTTGCAGCATGGGATGAGCCGAGTTTTACAATGATGTGTCCATTTGTCAAGCGTGTGAAAAAAGGATTTTGCCTTGTTTTGTGTCTACCCATAATTATTTGGGCCATTTGTCTTGTGTGTGGCAAGGGTTTTGCCTCGTTGTGGAGCCGTTCGAAAAGAGAGACAGAGGGACAGAGTCAGAGATATATCCTCTTGTTGACGCGTATCCGCAAGAGAATTTTGATAAAACGAGTGGTTTGTTCACGCATCCTTACGAGGAAGATAGAATGACTGCACGTCGTGAATGACAATCACCGATGGTTTTATTTGTACCCCAGCTCTGCAGACCCTTCAATACTTGGCTGGTAAACTTCTTCTTCTTCTTCTTCTTCTTCTTCGTTCGTGAGCTGCAACTCCCACGTTCACTCGTATGTACACGAGTGGGCTTTTACGTGTATTACCGTTTTTACCCCGCCAGTTACGCAGCCATACTCCGCTTTCGGGGATGCGCATGCTGGGTATGTTTTTGTTTGCATATCCCACCGAACACTGACATGGATTACATGATCTTCAACGTGCGTATTTGATCTACTGCTTGCGTATACACACAAAGGGTGTTCAGGCACTAACAGGTCTGCACATATGTTGACCTGGGAGATCGGAAAAATCTCCACCCTTTACCCACCAGGCACCATTACCGAGATTCGAACCCGGGACCCTCGGATTGAAAGTCAAACGCTTTAACCACTCGGCTATTGCGCCCGTCGGCTGGTAAACGATAAGAGCATTCGCTCTTAACTTTTAAAAAAAGGAGAAGAAAAAAAAAAGCATATGGAAAAGCCACATGCTTCAAACGAATTTCGGACCTGGACGTTTTGTTTGTTTGCTTTGCTATCGTTGTTGTTGTTTGCTGTCTGTCCACACCTGCACATGTGTTAGCAAAGAAAGAAAAATTCAAGTTCTGAATGGAGCAATTTGTTGTCGGCGATAAATGATTTTCTGGAAAATTTCGTTTTTGTGGTTGTGTGTTGCTCATAACGTCCATTCTGGAACATTGTTTTGATCAAAAGAAGTGATGACATGAAACGTTCATCAATGTCTACTAAAAAAAATCGCTTGTACTGTCATCGCCATGTGGCAGATCTGGGATGCATGAACATATGTCTGGCTTGGATAATAAACTAAATCACAAGTCTGGGACCCGAGCTTCAGAGCGAGTCTTATTGCAGACAATGGAGATGATAACGTCTGTGCTATTTGGAAGAAATTATTTTCGTTGTCACCGTCATCTGTGGCTGCCTTCACCTCTACACTTCATCTCGCTCTCTACGTGCGGCTTCGGATCCACTCTGTTTACGCATACCCAAACACTTGACTGTTGGCCACCGTTCTTTCTCTGTCTCTGGACCTTGCAGTTGGAATGAACTTCCTCTTTTCCTTCGTCAAGTCTCCGCACTCAGCTCTTTCAAGTCTGGCCTTAAAACCCACCTCTTCCCAAAATAGCCTCCCTTCCCTGCCTCTTCCTTGTCTTCAGTTTTTTTCCAGTTTTAGAGTAATGCATGCGTGTGAATGACTGGTGCGAAAGCTCTTTGATTTGTCTTTGCACAAGATTCAGCGCCATATGAATATAAATATAATGATTATTATTGGGACATGCAGAATGCAAAATGTTAGGTTGATGAAACTGAAATCCAATATTCCTTGTGACCCCGGTACACTGGGTAATAAATACATATTCTATCCTTTTCTATTTCATCCTATTCTATTGTGCTGCGCTGTTGTTGTTGCAGTGATTGCACTGTATTTTCGCAAGACTACTTACGTATTAAACATATGGGCTGTATTTGTCGCTGTAATTGGTGATGGCATAAGTGCATTGGAGATTTAAGTCGATGTGTATTTGTTTGTATTGTGTTGTTTTGCTTGCACTGCATTGCTTTGCAGTTTGCGTAAAAAAAAGAAAGAAAAAAAAAGAAGTACGAATTACACTAAACTGTAATGTGTTGAATCATATCACACTTCATCGAATTTTGGTGATTATGTCGAAGAATGTGAATCGAGATTGTCGGCACACTTTCTTTCGGTCATTTTTTTATTAAAAAAAAAAAGAGGTATAGTTGTCCTTGTGAATGATATCCGTAGTTCGTGGCACACGTCATAAGGACGCTGGCAGTCGTCATATTTTGTCTGGGACTTAACAGAGATGGTTGCCAATCTTCTCTTTATGGGCCCTACGCGTCCCGTTTAACTGTTTCCACAGTGTGTCTGTTCGCCTCGCTGTATCTCCTGGTGCCGGGGGTTGGAACGGTGACTGTCCCCCATCAAAAGACTGTCCCCCGGGCAGACATATTGATCTTGTATTATAACTTCGCCTTTTCCAATTTTCCTTTCTTTTGTCAGCGTCAGGACATCTTCAAAAGGGATCCCTTCGCTGGCTGGTGTCTGTTGGGTGACCCGGCTCTGAGGGAAGCAGTTGTTTAATGAAGAGACACTTCTCAAGAGATTGTGTGGCCGACGTCATCGTTGTGTGTGTGTGTGTGTGTGTGTGTGTGTGTGTGTGTGTGTGTGTGTGTGTGTGTGTGTGTGTGTGTGTGTGTGTGTGTGTGTGTGTGTGTGTGTGTGTGTGTGTGTGTGTGTGTGTGTGTGTCTGTGTGTGTGTGTGTGTGTGTGTGTGTGTGTGTGTGTGTGTAAGTGATAGATGGGTATCAGTCGCTTGACAGTATTGTGTTCAGAAAATTGTGTCTGGTTCCTGTTTATTTTCCTTTTTTTGCGTGTGTGATTAAAACGGGTATGAGAAGATACACAGCAGATCGTCTGTCAGAGATAGAGGGTGTTGAGTTCACTTCTTGTTCGCCCACACTATTATTGTATACCAGTAGTGGTTCACCCAAAACTGAATTTGTGTGTGTGTGTGTGTGTGTGTGTGTGTGTGTGTGTGTGTGTGTGTGTGTGTGTGTGTGTGTGTATGCTGACAGGGGGCACACGAAATAAACTCCTTGCCTTGCCTTTCTGAAAAAAAAGAAAGAACAACACGAGATAAGTCATCTCCCAGTCTGCTTGCCCAAGTAGCAGGGCGATGAGTGTAATGAATCCCTCATCGACCACATGTAAAATGTTTTCCCTGGTGTGCAGTGTTAGCAAGGGGCATGGAAGTCCATTATGGAAGTTTAACAGTCCAATCTTCTTCTTCTTCTTCTTCTTCTTCTCCTTCTTCTTCTTCTTCTTCTTCTTCTTCTTCTTCTTCTTCTTCTTCTCCTCCTCCTCCTCCTCTTCCTCTTCTTCTTCTCTTCTGCTTCTTCTTCTTCTCTTCCTCTTCTCCTCCTCCTCTTCCTTCTTCTTCAACGGAATTCTTCTTCTTCTTCTTCTTCTTCTTCTTCTCCTCCTCCTCCTCCTC
Organism: Babylonia areolata; assembly: GCF_041734735.1. Taxonomy (NCBI): domain Eukaryota; kingdom Metazoa; phylum Mollusca; class Gastropoda; order Neogastropoda; family Buccinidae; genus Babylonia; species Babylonia areolata. The sequence goes on from NC_134901.1 coordinate 24,317,853, forward strand.
CTCCTCTTCTTCTTCTCTTCTGCTTCTTCTTCTTCTTCTCTTCCTCCTCCTCTTCTTCTTCTTCTCCTCCTCTTCCTCTTCTTCTTCTTCCCCTTCTCCCATTCCTCCTTTCATTCTCCTCCTCCTCCTTCCCTTTCTTCTTCTGCTGCTTTTTTTTCTGTTGAGAAAGACGCTCTTCGCGAAATGCACACGTAATTCAGTTCTGTCCCTTACTTCGCCGTGCAGCTAGAGAACTCTTTCCAGTCAGAAGCTTCCTCCCATCAACGGATAAGCGCTTGCCGCAGGTTGACAGGTCATGCCACTGGTCCTGTACAAACCTTGCTTCTTCTTCTTCTTCTTCTTCTTCTTCTACTTCTTCTTCAAATGTTTCCCCCGTTCATTCTGTAATGATGTGAGTCCATCGGTGTTTTTTTTTAACCTTCCTTCCGTCTCTCCCTCCCCCCCCCCCCCCCCCCCGTTCATTCTGTAATGATGTGAGTCCATCGGTTTTTTTTTAACCTTCCTTCCGTCTCTCCCTCCCCCCCCCCCCCACACACACACACTCTCTCTCGTTCTCTCTCTCTCTCTGTCCCTCTCTCGTTCTCTCTCTGTGTTTTTTTTCTCTCTCTCTCTCTCTCGTTCTCTCTCTCTTTCTCTCTCTCTCTCTCGTTCTCTCTCTCTCACTCTCTCTCTCTCTCTCGTTCTCGTTCTCTCTCTCTCACTCTCTACCTCTCTCTCTGGTTCTCGCTCTTTCTCTTTCTACCTCTCTCTCTCTCTCAGCAGTTCCGTGGAGTATTGTTTTAGCAAGGTCTTCGGATCTCGTTACGTGGCCTTACTGGCATAGTTTCCTTTCACCGACCCCCCCCCCCCCCCCCACACACACACACACCCTCCTCCTCCCCAAGTTACGTCAAAGCCGAAAGAAATCATATTGACGACAAAAGCAAACTAAATAACAACGCTTCTTCTACAAGTCCGTGCCGTTGACGGAATAGCGTTACGCTTGTGCAGGCGCGGTGGGAAGGAGGGGGGAGGGGGGAAGGAGGAGGGAGGTTGCGGGGGAGGGGGAGGCGGGAGGGCGTTAGGGGGGGGGGTTGAGGGTTTGGAAAAAAGGTAACAGAGTGGTTTGAGGAAGATACTGTTGGGGAAAAAAAAAACAACAAAAGAAAAGTGGGTTCAAAGAAGGGACGAGGACATTTTCCTCTCCCTTGTCGCCACCCCATCCCCTTCCTGATCCCCCTCCCCCCCTCATCCCCACGTTCCCCCGCTCCCTACTCCCCCCCCCCACTTCCATCCACCCCCCCCCCACCCCCCTCTCGGCTTCCTGGTATTAAGTTGCACACGTCCTGTCACATGAAGCGATCAACGAAGGTTTTTGTTGAGCAAAGTGCAGCGACCAGTTGCAGTGTTGTGTTACGTGTTTGGCATTGAGTTCACCGGGGAACAACACAGAATAAGGTTGTTGTTGAGCAAACACTTTTGGTTTTATACATTTAGCCCAAAACCAATCAAAATACACACAAAAAAACAACAACACATAGCGTAGACACGGAACGAATACAGTGGTGGCGCGCTGATATGAGGCGACGTACTCCGCCCCCCCCCCCCCTCCCCCCCGCACGCCCCCTATGTTTGGGATGATTACAAAACTTACCTATTTTCAAACGCGATACGTCACACAACATGACACGACACAACGCAATGGAACGACAAAAGTTTATGGAATGCAGTTGCAGACATACCGTGGTCTTGACACAAGTACTTTCCCGTTATATGCGCAATCTATGGACACACGCCTGGGGAAAAAAACAAATCTGGAACTGACAGATACAGATACAGGCACAGACACAGACGCAGACACACACACACACACACACACACACACACACACACACGGGCGTGCGCGCTCACACCTAAACACACAATACAACCCACACAGCCACACTCACACAGATGTTTAGAAATACAGATACAGAGACAAACAGACGGACAGACAGAGAGTAGCTAATCATGGGAGGGGG
>NC_134901.1:24327352-24334852 GCF_041734735.1 Babylonia areolata
CTTGATTGCACCGCGTGCCGATGTCGCTGACGACATGGATGAAAGACGGAGAAGAAGGAGGAGGAGGAAGGGAGGAGGGAGGAGTGAGAAGTGAAGAAGAAGAAGAAAGAAAGAACGGGATGTGGAAGAAAAGAAAAATGATGACGATTGAAGACAAGCAACAGCGGCAGCAGCAGCAGCAGCAGCAGTAGCAGCAGGAACAGAGGTTGGAGAAGATTTTAGTTCGCTGTAATGAACGAAGAGGGAGTTTTCTCCCCTATAATCTGTGCGAAGAAGGATGGAGGAAGAGTAAGAAGACATTAAGAAACGGAAAACGTCAGGAAAGAAAAAAAGACAACAACAACAACAACAACAACAACAAAGAGACAACGACTGCAGAGAATACTGTAGCAGGCAGTATCATCACCAGAAGAAGGAGAACAGATTTTTGTAATTCGCTGAAATGAATGAACGAGGTGTATGTGTGTGTGTGTGTGTGTGGGGGGGGGGGGGTTGAAATTCGTCGACTTTTTTTTTTGGTAACCTCTTTCTTAAACACTGACCACGCTATCGTATTGGTGGATTTTTTTTGATTTTTTTTTTTTGGGGGGGGGGAGGGGGGTATTTGTTCTTTTTCTTTTTTTAAATTTTAATTCATCTTGTTTTATTTATCATGCATTCTACTATTGTTTGGTAAATTGTAAACGTGTGTGTGTGTGTGTGTGTGTGTGTGTGTGTGTGTGTGTGTGTGTGTGTGTGTGTGTGTGTGTGTGTGTGTGCATGCAATGACAAACGAAAGGAAAAAAAAAAAAATCAGAATGATAAATAGATACCCCACTTGATATTTCTCAAATTCAGACATATGAATTTATGGACACGAAAAATATGATAAATTTTGGTCTGCTGTTTGTTCAAACATACAAACTCCAGAGGAGGAAGTCGACAGATAGCAGACTTCATAGTAATGTGATGGTTTACTAAAGAGATTTTACTTTAAAAAAATAATGATAATAAAAAAATACAAGAAAAAATAGAAGTTTATTAATGTGTAAATGATATGAGGCAGGTTCTGAGCAATGTGTTATTCATGTTGATCATGAATTAACCATTGCATAAAAAAAACCCAGAGTCTCGTCTTCTCACATGAGCGTACTTTCTCGATGGAATAGAAAATGACGTTCTAATCTGCATTTTTGTACTCTTTGACCGAGCATCCAAGCGTACGTGCTCGTGTCTGTGTCCGCTTTTTGCTTAACTTGAATAGCTATGTGTTGATTGATGTCCAGTCAGTGGTTTACGATAATAAGACGACGAACTGTATCGATTTGAAACACTTGTCATGATTATTATGAAAGAACTTAGATCCTGTGTATGTGTGCTGTTATCCACAGAAGATACCACACAGACACACAGACACACACAGACACACACACACACATACACACATACAGATATATATATATATATATATTTATATATATATATATATATATATATATATATATATATATATATAATATTCTCTTTCTTATTCGCTATCATACAAACATAACGGCAGACACACACATACACACGCGCGCACACGCACACGCAAAACACTTGGACTTGTCAGATTTCCACTGTAGTACTGTTGATTTGTTTGTTTCACACACACACACACACACACACACACACACACACACACACACACACACACACACACACACTAACACACACACACTCGCACGCACGCACACACACACACACGCACGCACGCACGCACGCACGCACGCACGCACGCACACACACACACACACACACACACACACACACACAGTGAGGGTTTGGGAGATGAGGGGGGGGGGGGGGGGGTTTGCAGAGATGAACAGACACAGATTGACAGAGGGAGAAAGAAGACCCTACTCCAGCGGTCATTCACACGCCCAATCCCCTCCTAGACCCCCCACCAAACTATGGCTTCATTTTCTCTCTCTCTCTCTCTCTCTCTCTCTCTCTCTCTCTCTCTCTCACGGATGACACATTCTATCAGACGGACCGTCAAACCCCAGAGTAACAGTAGCCTATACGTTCCCCGGTTGATTTTCACCCCCTCCCCTCCCCGGAGGGATGGGTATGGGGGTTGGGGATGGGGCCTGGGGGGGGGGGGGCGGGGGTCAAATCTTCAGCCCACATTAACTCAGGGATCCACCTGACATGACCTTCACCTGAAAGTGCGCGGGGGGTGGGGTGGTGGTGGTGGTTAAACTTCAACTCGTCAGAATTACCCCCATCATCCTCTCTAATTACACTTTACCCCTCACTACACCCTACTCTGTCAGAATGGTGGTGGTGGGGATGTGGAGGTATGGGGGGAAGTATTCTTTGCCAGCCTGAATTACACGATCCCTCTTCCTTGGTTTTTTTTGGGTTTTTTTGTTTTTTTCCTAAAAGTTTGATTATATCCGTAAGAAAGTGGGGGCGCGTGGTGATTTTGAACTAGGGGGACAGGGGATGGGGTGGTGCGAGTGTGGGGGGGGGGGGGGAGTCGATCTTTTTTTTTTAACCTTTTTTTCTCCTACACATAGACAATTGACAAGACGACATAAATGAATAAGTACATATATTGGGAAAGGAGAAAAGACAAAGCGGACGAAAGCATAATAACAGCGGAAAAAGAAAAAAAAAGAAAAAAAAGAAACCGACATAAGTGACATTCATATAATATGATATTGTAAGCATTACAAATGAGAATGGTTGAGAATGGGAGGGGTTGATCTTGACTAGCCACAAATTACATGATGGTGTGTGTGTGGGTGGTACGGGGGCGGGGAAGGGGGGGGGGGATGCGGTTAGGATCGGGGGCGGGGGAAGGGGAGGGCAATCGAGGCTAGCCCCCCCCCCCCACCCCCACCCCCCCCAAAAAAAAAAAAAAAAAATGCCCCGGGGGTAAATCCCTGCAGGTGGGGGAGGGGAGGGTGTGGTTTGAAGGCTGTGACACCGGAAGACCAGATAAGCTCACATACCAGACCTGACCGCAAGAGAGCTCAGCGCACGGATTCCACGGGAGGTAAATAGTCCAAACCGAGTTATCTTCCTTAGACACTTCGCCGGCGACGTCATCAAGATGGCCGGGGTTGCTGTAAGTGGGTCAAGGGACAAGTGACGGTGGCCAGGAGACGATTTACTGGGGAAGGGGTTTGATTTCTTTAGGAGACTCATTTCGTGGAATGGGTTTTGGTTTCGTTTGGTTTGAAGTTACACGGAAACATTTTGATAGGGTGTGGTGTGTTAACCACTTGTTTTTGGCTCAGTTTGCGATTTGGAGTGGTCAGATTTGCACTGTGTGGCTTTGCTGATTTGTTTGTTTCAGATATGTAGGTTCCTCTTTCGTATTCAGTTTCTGGAAAGCAGTTTAAGGGGTGGGGCGGAGAGAGAGAGAGACAGAGACAGAGAGAGAGAGAGAGAGAGAGATCTTTATATCTGTCAGTGGACGTACATTGGCGAACTACACACACACACACACACACACACACACACACACACACACACCCACACACACACACACACACACACACACACCCACACACACACAAATCACATGACAACTTTCAAAGACAAAAAAAACAAAAAAACAAAGACCGACTTCATTTTAACCACGAATCGACGTATATGTCCACAACACGCTGCTTTAAGATGGCTTCCGTTTGAGCAAGGAGAGGTCATGGAAAACACTCTCTCTTCCCAGAAGAACTAAATTACTTCCGAGATCGTTCAAGGTTCGAGATGGGGTGTGTAGGGGTGGTGGGGGATTGCAAACAACGAAATTAATTTTCCCCACGGCTTGTCGATTGGACACTGATACAGTCACCGACATTGAGTGTCTTGTAAAGATGACGATCCCTTTCATATTAGATGCAGCTCGTGGAAGGGGGGGGGGGAGAGAGACAGAGAAACAGAGATAGAGAAACAGAGAGAAGGGGGGAGAGAGCTGAGAGAGAAGGGGGTGAGAGAGAAAGAAGAGGGGGATGCAGAGAGAGAAAGAGAGCTGAGAGAGAGAGAGAGAGAGAGAGAGAGAGAGAGAGAGAGAGAGAGAGAGAGAGACCTTGGCCTGGAATGAGAGTCCAAAATGAAAAAAAGACGGAGACCAGACCAAACATGGCCGAGGACCCCCCACCCCCACCCCCCTCTCGCCTCCACCCTCCCCCGGGCCCCCCCAACCCCCACACAAACACGAGGGAGACAGCTGGAAAAGGCTGGTGACAGGAAATATAGGGCCCGCCAATGCGAACTCCAGTCTAGCCACTATCGTCATTTCAATGGTTCCCCCAGAACAAGTTGGGACGAGTGTGTGTACCAAGGTTTACCAAGCGTACACTACTAGAGGGGGAGGGCGGTAAGGGCGCATGACATCTTTGAAAGAAAAACAAAAAAAGAACAAAAAGAAGGAGGAAAAATCAAGCCAAGTCTAAAGACAAAGCTTTTTTTTTTTTTTTTTTTTTACTGGCAAAACCCCATTTCCATTTCCTGTTTAACCCGAAGATATCTTCATTAAGGAGCGTTGATGTTTTAAGAAATAGAATGCTAAATAAGAATATCTTTATGAAAAAAACCAGATCCATTAAACAAACAAACAAACAAACAAAAAAACCCGTAACGACAGAATGAAAGAAACATGGAACTGATCAAATGAATTACAGGAACACACACAGAGACACAGACACAGACAGACACAGACACACACACACACACACACACACACACACACACACACACACACACACACACACATGAAGACATTGATTTATAAAAAAAATTAAAAAAAATGTAACGAGAGAAAGAAAGAAATATGGAACTAACTAAATGAATTACAGGAACGGACACACACACACACACACACACACACACACTTGGAGTTGCCCAAGAAGCCCGTTCTACCACCACCCCCCCCCCGCCCTCGGCCCCCCCACACTGCGCACCCACCCACCCACACACATGCACACACCTCCCACATGAACAATAGTTTTTTTCTTGCAGACGTTAACAGCATGACTTCTCACAGGGAAGTGGACGTGAAAGCGATATTGAATGAAAAAAAAGTGTTTTTTTTTTATTTTTATTTTTTTACTTTGTTGCATTTCCTGCCATGTCCGTTGCAGGGACATGCATACATCATTGTGATTGATTGTTTGATTCTTACAATATTTGGCTTTCTCTGTTGTTGTTTTATTTTTATTTTTTTTTTTCTTCTTAATTTTGTTAACCAGCTCTTCATAACGAGAACCAATGTGACAGGTTACATTCATTAAGCTTCTGTTTGTCTGTTGTTGTTGTTTTTTTCTGTCTGTCTCTTTGTCTCAGAGTATGTGTGTCTTTGTTTCTGTTTCTGATTTTGTCTGTCTGTCTGTCTGTTTGTCTGTCTGTCTGTCTCCTCTCTCTCTCTCTCTCTGTGTCTCAGTGTGTATCGTGTGTGTGTGTGTGTGTGTGTGTGTGTGTGTGTGTGTGTGTGTGCGTGCGTGCGTGCGTGTGTGTTTGCGTGCGTGCATGCGTGTGTGTGTGCGCGCAATTGAATAATAATGCTCATAATAATAATAATAATAATAATAATAATAAATAATAATAACAACACAAAATACCTTAACGTCTCGTCACATATGCAGGCGGAAATGAACTCTTTGGTATGAGAAAAAAAATGGCGCTGGAAATTCCCTGGCGTGTCACAAGGTCTTTCCTCTCACCCGTCAGCACTTTTATCGTCTGTCTTTGGTGGACAATAACACCAGCTTCGTTGGTGTCTGCAGACTTGTCGTTTCTCTCATTTTCTCTTGCCTTGACTACTGTAACTCTCTATTGTCTGGTTTGCCTACTTCATCCATTCAGTCCCTTCAGCTCATACAAAACTCTGCTGCCCGACTCGTCCCCAGAAAGAAAATTTCTGAGCACATCACTTCTCTTTTGCAACATATCCACTGGCTACCTGTCTCACACAGATTAAAGCACAAGAACAGCAATCTGTGTTATAAATATATTCACAAATCTGCCACTTCGTATCCCTTTGGCTGCCTTCACCTCTACACTCCATCTCGCTCTCTACGATCGGCTTCGGATCCACTCTGTTTACGCATACCCAGATTCAAACACTCGACTGTTGGCCGCCGTTCTTTCTCTGTCTCTGGACCTTGCAATTGAAATGAACTTCCTCTTTCTCTTCGTCAGATCTCCGCACTCAGCTCTTTCAAGTCTGGTCTTTAAACACACCTCTTCCCAAAATAACCTCTCTTCCCTGCCTCTTCCTTGTCTTTAGATTTTTTTTTTCCAGTTTTAGAGTTATGCATGCGTGTGAATGACTGACGCGAAAGCGCTTTGATTTGTCTCTGCACAAGATTCAGCGCTATATAAATATAATTATCGTTATTCTTAGTATTGGGACATGCAGAACGCAAAATGTTAGGTTTATGAAACTGAAACCCATATAACAATAATAATAATAATTATTATTATTATTATTCTAGCAGGAAGGAGACGGTTCTGTTCTTTTCGATTTACACGCCACACTGAGAGCCTAACGGAACAAAGCAGACATCTGGCCATCTTAGTAAGCAGCCAGGACAAAGTCAATTTCTCCGGGAATATGACATGGAAATCGGCGTGGAAGAGACGAAGAGATGCCAACAAATAACATCACAGCCATAGACTAAGGTTTGGCAGTGGAAGGGGATGTGTGGGAAGTACAAAAGGCAGTACCGAGACAATAACACAGTGACGTGACAAAAGGATAATACCAGTCGCTGTGAGATCGATACAAGACGATAATTATTCTTTGTGAGAAGACTGGGCCCAGTCTTGAAAGATGAAAGTGTTGCATAGGACAGCGAAGTCAATGCATCTTTCTGTTGCGTTCTCAGCGTCTTTGAAAACTGTTTACAATAACCGGTAGGAGATCGATAGATATGATACACTTTGTGAGAAGACTTATCAACCCAGTCTTAAAAGATGGGTGTGCTACATAGGATAACGAAGTCAATGCATCTTTCTGTTGCGCTCTCAACGGTTTGAAAACTGTTGATCTAAAAAAAAAAAAAAAAAAAAGCAGATGGTCACATGAACTGTTTGTTTCATGTTACTACAGCTCTGTTTTCCTACAGCTATTTACTTTTCGTTTTGCTTTTTCTTTCAGTAAAATATTTTCACAGTTCTGTTTCCCTTTAGCCCCGTTTTGTATTCTACAGATCTGTATCCTTGCATCTCCCTTCTCCGACGTTCAACAAACCTACAGGCCCAGAATTATCCTTTTAGGAGTGTGTTCCGACACGTCTCGACTTAAAGTTGGGGGTGGGGGGTGGGGGGTGGGGGGTGGGGGGACCTCGGGGGGGCGGGGGGGGGGCAGCTCTGTCCATACAAAACGAGAGATCTGCAGCTATGCAGCATGGACTGCATTCACTCCATGATTTACTACTGAAAGACATCCAGCACGTGGAACAATGCTCTACCACCTGTCCGCTGTAAAGTAGCTGAAGCAACAGAGCACATTGGTTTATGTATGTG
>NC_134901.1:24354852-24359852 GCF_041734735.1 Babylonia areolata
CCACCTCCCTCCCCCTCCCTCATTTTTTTCTGAAAAAAAAGAAAGAAAAAAAGAAGAAGAAGCATATAATAGCAGCAGGAAACGCAGAGTGAGATATGTTATTTAGACACCGGAGAAAAGAGCTCTGAGTCTGAGAAATGGTTTCTTTCTTCTTCTTTTTTTTTTTTTTTTGGGGGGGGGGGGGGGGGATGGGGGGGGTGGGGTGGGGGGGGGGGGAATAGAGAAAGGGAATCTTGGACCGATTTTGCCAGCAGATAAGGCAGCGGGAATAAGAATGATTGGATTGCATCGTTCGTTCGCTCATTGATAGGTTGATTGATAGGGTTCATTGGAAGCGACTAAAGTTTGGTTGCGCCAGCTTACGTAAAGGTAAATGGGTGGTTCGAATGCGACTCTGCCAATGTGTCATGGTCAATGAGGGGAGGTGGAGGGGGTGGTGGTGGTGGTGAAGGAGGTGGAGGTGCAGGTGGAGGAGAAGGTGGAGGAAGGGGGTGCCCTTTGTGAAGGCGGGGGGGGGGCGTGGGGGGGGGGAGAGGGGTATGGGGGATGGGGGGCAGGAGGGGAGGCTGTGGTGGGGGTGTAGGAATACACATATTAACCATAAGTCACTTTTGCACGAACAAAAATACTCACTGACTTCGAACGTGCTGTAGAGACTTTTCGGCACTTTGACCAAAAAGGAGCTCCAACATCCTCACAACCCTTATCCCTCTTAATGCCCACCCCCACTCCCACCACCACCTACCTCCCACCCCCTCAGCCCCCCCCACCCCACCCCCCCTTGACCCCCTGCACCCTCCACCAACATCCATCCGCACCCCCGTCCCTCCGGCGAGTCCAAATCAGATCATGGTGTTTGTAGTTGGGCGAGTCACCCCAATAGCCAATACAGATCTGGCCTCTCCCTGCCTGACCCCAATCATACCATAGTTTTGATTTGAGGCATCAGAGAACTGAGTAGTGACCTGAGCGTGACTGCATTCGAAGAGAGATAGAGAGAGAGAGGCAGACAGACAGACAGACAGAGAGAGACAGGGACAGAGAGAGATTGACAGAGAGAGCGCGAGCGAGAGAGAAAGAGAGAGACAGAGAGACAGAGAGAGCCAGACAGAGAGACAGAGACAGAGACACATACAGAGAGAGACACAGAGAGAGTGGGCGAGCGAGAGAGAAAGAGAGAGACAGATAGAGAGAGAAAGAGAGAGAGAGAACGAGCGAGCGAGAGAGATAGATTGAGAGAGAGAGAGAGAGAGAGAGAGAGAGAGAGAGAGAGAGAGAGAGAGAGAGAGAGTCCACAAGCACTTATATCGAGAGTGACACAAAGACACTGAGGAAACTCAGAAAGCAATGAAATGGAGGTCGAAAAAAACTACGGCTTCACACTCGCTGTATGAAGGCTAGAGTGATGGCCTAGAGGTAACGCGTTCGCCTGGGAAGCGAGAGACTCTGAACGCACTGTTAACAATCCCGGCACACACCAGTATTTTATCCCCCTGCACTAGACCTTGGGTGGTGGTCTGGACGCTAGTCATTCGCATCAGACGATAAACCGAGGTCCCGTGTGCAGCAGCATGCACTTAGCGCACGTAAAATAACCCACGGCAACAAAAGGCAACATTCCGTAGAAAAATCCACTTCGATAGGAAAACAAACAAACAAACAAAAACTGCATGCAGGAGAAAAAAAAAGAGAGAAAAAAAATGGGTGGCGATTTCAGTGTAGCCACGCCCTTTCCCTGGGTAGAGCAGCCTGAATTTCACACAGAGAAAGATGTTGTGACAATACAATACAATACTATACAATAATGTTTAATTTAATTGACAGTCATTCAGACGAGAAAGTGCAGGTGATCGTGCAACGTGCACTTCGGACGACTAAAGGTTTCAGCATGTGACATGCACCCAAAGCTGATTAAAGGAAAAGAAAGGTGGTGGTGGTGGTGGTGGTGGTGGTGATGGTGGTAGTGGTAGTGGCTGTGGTATTTCTATGCAACGTGCCTCCACAGGCGAACAATTGAGGTTGTGTTCGTATGAAACACGCACTCAAAAGGTGAATAAAACAAAAGGTTCATTACACAGTGCACACACACACACACACACACACACACACACACACACACACACACACACACACACACACACACACACACACACACACACACACACACACACACACACACACACACACACACACACACACACACACACACACACACACACACACACACACACACACACACACAACACACACAACACACACAACACACACACACACACACACACACACACACAACACACACACACACACACACACACACACACACACACACACACACACACGCACAACACACACACACACACACACACACACAACACACACACACACACACACACAACACACACACACACACACACACACACACACACACACACACACACATACACACACACACACAAACACACACACACACACACACACACACACACACACAACACACACACACACACACACACACACACACACAACACACAACACACACACACACACACACACACACACACACACACACACACACACACACACACACAGAGGCGAGAAAGGAGGCTTTTGTTTCACAAAAGTGCAGTCAGAAGTGAAGAAAAAAAAAAGAGATTCGAGATCAAAAGGGAAAAAAAAGCCCGTAAGACTCGCAAAAAAAAGCAGTAGAGGGTGAGAAATAGATTCCAAAGTATCCAAACGTGTATTCGTAACGCTTTCAGGGATAGGTAAAGACACATGGGAGGTGGGCTATATAATAGCTGAGGTCTGATGGGGGGACGAAAAGGGGGAGATGAGGTGTTTTTTGTTTTTTTTTTCCTTGGGCGGACAAAAGTGCACACCAGGGAAAGATGGATAGAAGCGATTAGCTGATGCAGAGCGGAGACACAAGCTATCCTGAGATCGAAGTTCATTGCAACCACAACCGTTCGAAAAAGATGTTGGTTTTTACCCTGTTATACTGTTCATCTTCTTCTTCTCTTTATCCTTCTACTCCTTCTTCTCCTCCTCCTCCTTCTTCTTCTCCTTCTTCCCCTTCTTCTTCTTAACGACCCCAAGAATTCCTTAGGCGCTTAGCCACATTTACAACCGTACTGATTTTTTTTGATTTTTTTTTTAAATTCTTTTCTTTCCTCCACTATTCTTCTAAGAAAATAACAGCAACCCCCCCCCCAAAAAAAAAACAAAAAAAACAATACTTGAAGAAAAGCCGTGGACAGTTAACCACGTTAACAACTGCACTGGTTTGACAGTGGCAATTTCCTTTCCTTGCACAATCACAAAGGGGAGAGAGATTTGGGGTGGGCGAGGTGATAGGGATCGTATCGATTCTCAAGTTTTATTACGAAGAAAGGAGAGCCTGTTTTTTTGTTTGTTTTTTTCTCGGTGTGTTATCGTACGTAAATGTTAACATCGAAACAGACGCGTACGCGTACGCACTCGTGCGCATGCACAGATGCATATACACATGCACAAAACACCAAATTATGGTGCACCAAATACTACCGTGAAAATAATTATAAGAATGTTTTGTGCAGAGTGATATTCGAAGACAACAACACGTTATCCTACTTGCAATTTTTTTTTTCAGGGCATATTAAACAGGGCGAACCTCCCTAAAAATATTTCATCCGAAAGACTAGCACCCAGACACCCGCTCAAGAGCTAGCGCAAACAGTAAGGAGCACATGTGAGGGATTGTGTGTGGATCAAGCTACAGAGATCTCTCTATGGGAAGACTGGGGGGGAACCACCACAATCGAGGGTGATCCATTCACGGATGCGTCTTTTTGTCTTTGCGTAGCGTTGCTCATATTTTCCTGTTCGTTCTTTAGTTTTGCGTCTTTTCACTGTCAGTGATATTAGACGTTAAACAGAGGGGGTGGGGGGGAGGAGGGGGGGCATGGGGGGAGGAGGGTGCGGGCAGGGAAGAGGAAAACAGAAAAAAAATGGTAAACTAGAAAACTACCGTAAAATGCATAACTAACATGCAATTACATTATAATCATAATAATCAGCAGTTACGTACCTTCTTGCCCAAGTATTTCAAAGAGAATAATAATTCTGCAGATGATTTTTGTAAAGTTATTTCTGACGAGGTTCTTATGGTCGAACTTTCACAGGCATTAGTTCATAGCCCTATTTCTACATTCCTTTAAAGCACTACAGAATTGTGTTAATATTTTCCTGTCCAGCACTGCAGGCGTCTGCATTTCGCGGGCCTGATTGCACGCCGGGGTATATATATATCATGAAAGGATGCGTGGCGTACAGCCTTGTTTCGTTTGTCATCTCAAACCTAAATGAACGTCCTTAGCTGCATCTTTATCATAATCACCTGTCACGGCTCGTGGCATTCATTTGTGCGCGTGTTCACATCACCCCGCCTCTTCCCTTCCCCTCTCCCTCCCCCTTTTTGCTCCAATTTTTTTGTGTGTGCTCAGTTCAATGCTGAACTGGTGCACGTGAAATTCTTGAGATGTATATCTGGCATGTCTTACTTCCTTCTCGTTCTGTACTCCTGAGTGAGTTCGAAAGTAACCTCGTTTGGAAGGAAGGATAACGCTTTGTTTTTTGGAGCCGAGCATTGGTTGGAGACGAGTCGTCGAGCCAGCAAGCGAGCTGTTGGATGTCCTCTTGACAGGAGTTGTGGGGTTCGATTCCTGAGTGATCCTCTTCTTCCTCTGTGTGGGTTTGTGTTCTGTGTTTTTTTTTCCTGTGGGTTTTCCCGTCTGCCATCACCCCAACGGAACTCCAGGATTAGTCGCTGCTGTGGTTCTCGCTCCCGTTTTGCCCTGTCCATCCCAAATTCCCTCACGCCCACTCCTCACCCTGACCTCTTTTCTTCGGACGTTCTCATCCATTACCCCTTGTCCCGTGTTACCCTCTTCGACTCTGCAGGCCTGTGACTTAAGCTGGCTCATTGACATTCGTCGTCCATGAATGGGCTTGATTTAGGTTCC
>NC_134901.1:24364852-24369852 GCF_041734735.1 Babylonia areolata
CACACACACACACACACACACACACACACACACACACACACACACACACACACACACACACACACACACACACACACACACACACACACACACACACACACACACACACACACACACACACACACACACACACACACACACACACACACACACACACACACACACACACACACACACACACACACACACACACACACACACACACACACACACACACACACACACACACACACACACACACACACACACACACACACACACACACACACACACACACACACACACACACACACACACACACACACACACACACACACACACACACACACACACACACACACACACACACACACACACACACACACACACACACACACACACACACACACACACACACACACACACACACACACACACACACACACACACACACACACACACACACACACACACACACACACACACACACACACACACACACACACACACACACACACACACACACACACACACACACACACACACACACACACACACACACACACACACACACACACACACACACACACACACACACACACACACACACACACACACACACACACACACACACACACACACACACACACACACACACACACACACACACACACACACACAACACACACACACACACACACACACACACACACACACACACACACACACACACACACACACACACACACACACACACACACACACACACACACACACACACACACACACACACACACACACACACACACACACACACACACACACACACACACACACACACACACACACACACACACACACACACACACACACACACACACACACACACACACACACACACACACACACACACACACACACACACACACACACACACACACACACACACACACACACACACACACACACACACACACACACACACACACACACACACACACACACACACACACACACACACACACACACACACACACACACACACACACACACACACACACACACACACACACACACACACACACACACACACACACACACACACACACACACACACACACACACACACACACACACACACACACACACACACACACACACACACACACACACACACACACACACACACACACACACACACACACACACACACACACACACACACACACACACACACACACACACACACACACACACACACACACACACACACACACACACACACACACACACACACACACACACACACACACACACACACACACACACACACACACACACACACACACACACACACACACACACACACACACACACACACACGGTACCTCGGTTTATCGTCTCATCTGAAATGACTAGCCTGCTCAGTTTGATTTGGGGGAGAACGTCAATGGGCCAAAACAACGAAAGTCAGACAGGCAGGATATAGATCTGACCCCCCCCCCCCCCCCCCCCCCCCCGCCAGCAGCCCCCTACCCCTCTCCCCTGGCCCCGTAACCCCCCCCCCCCAACTTTCATGAACCCGAACTCACGATCTCGCTTTGCCTGTTAACAAACACTCCGGTTGTTTGTCGGCGTCGGCACGTGAGATACGTTCGTTCGTCACCGTTTGTACTGGGGAGGATGGGTGGAGACGGTGGTGGATGCGGTTTGAGCACAAGAGGTCTTGTGTCTTGTGTGTGTGTGTGTGTGTGAATGTGTGTGTGTGTGTGTGAGGGAGTGTGTGTCACTGTGTGTGTGTGTGTGTGTGTGTGTGTGTGTGTGTGTGTGTGTGTGTGTGCGTACGTGTGTGTGTGTTTGTGTGTGTGTGTGTGTGTGTGTGTGTGTGTGTTTGTTGACAGAGGGTTTCGCATAAATAATAATAATGGATACTTATATAGCACAGTATCCAGAAATCTGCTGTAGGTGCTTTACAAAAACGCTTTTGTCAACATAAAACATCATATCTATGTTACATACACACACCAAAATGTGACCACACACACACACACACACACACACACACATACACACATACACACACACACGCACGCACGCACACACACACACACACTGCATTCATACATTTTAACATACATGTGTATCTAACAGCTACCCTAACGCATACGCACACATAGGCAGGCATAAACTTACATAAACACACGCACACACAATACACATTCATATACATGCATGTAGTTATGTACACATACATATGTATACACACATAGTCAAGCACACCTAGCGAAAAGGAAGTGGACCTGCCACAATTGAACTTATCGCATTGCTGTTGGTTGTTGGTTGGAAATTTGGTCACTGTCCGCTTCAGTGGAGAAACAGGTGAGAGAGAGAGAGAGAGAGAGACTTAAATAGAGAGACAATGAGACAGAGGGAGAAAGAGGATGAGAAAGAGAAAGCCCGAGGGGCTGAAGAGAAGAGAGAGAAGGGGGGGAGGGGTGTACAAGGACAGGGACAGAACAACAAAGAGACGGAGAGAGAGAGAGAGAGGGGATGAGAAAGAGAGTGATGAGGGGGAAAAGGGGAGAGAGAGAGAGAGAAAGGTGGGGGGCAGAGAAACAGACAGACAGACGGACAGACAGACAGAGACAGAGAAATGCGAAACAGGACCACGCAGTTTTTCACATGACCCCGCGAAAGCGAAAAAGTTTGTGAATGGAAGTCTCTGTTATTAATAAGCCTCGTGTATTGTATATCTCTAGCTGTGTCTCTGTCTATCACTAAACTTCTGTCTCTGCCTGAGACAGCCAGAGAGAGAGAGAGAGAGAATGAAAGAAAAGAAGTATATAATTATATATAAAAAAAAATATATCCATCTTTCTTTTGTCTGATTCTTTGCCACTCGTGTCGTCTGGGAAGGAGCAAAAAAAAAAAAAAAAAGAGCGATTAGAAGGCATCGAGTTCACAGACAACCATCTGTCTCTTTGTCTCTTCCCTCCTGTCCAGCAGTCTCTTCTGCTTGAATCTGCTGAACACCGGTGAACAGATGGGGGCTGGGGCGGGGGAGGGGTGGGGGTGGGGGGTTGGGGGTGGTAGTGGAGGTGGGGGGAGGGAGCAGAGAATATAACAGCACCTGACCTTCCCCCACCCCCACCCCTATCTCCTCCCTCTTCTCCACACCGCTCATGCGCAAACAAGATCCCCAGTCTTCCCACCCTGTCCTCTTGACCTGATTCCTTGATGCATAGTTCACTGGGTTTTTTTTTTTCCTCCTCCCCGCCACGGCATCGAGCTATGGATCTGACAAAACTGATGGACAGTTCATCGCACAATCACGCGATTTACGAAGACTGGGCTGGCGCTTTTGTTGTTGTTGTTGGTGTTGTTGTTTGTTTGTTTGTGTGTGTGTGTGTGTGTGTGTGTGTGTGTGTGTGTGTGTGTGTGTGTGTGCAGCACGCGCTTGGCGCACTGCACTGAAAAAAAAAGAACCCATGGCAACAAAGGTGTTTGTCATCATACAGATAGACGTGTATAAGAAGTTAAGGGCCGAAACACTTTACAGAGGGAGGGGGAAGGCAGGGTGGGGCGGGGGTGGGAGGGTGGGTGGAGGGTGCTTCTTCTCTGAAGACCTTGTACTGTCCAGCTCTCCCTTGAATTTCTTATTACAGAATCAGACACACACACACAGAGACATACAGATAGACGTGTAAGGAGTTAAGGGCCGAAACACTTGACTGTGTGGTGGCGGTGGAGGGTGGATGGGGGGGGGGGGGGGGGGGGGGGGAAGGGCTCTCTTCTCTGAAGACCTTGCCCTGCCCAGCTCTCCCTAGAATTTCTTATCACAGAAGCAGACACAGACAGACAGACAGACAGATACATGGAATTAATTCCATGCACATGCTAGCAGGCGGACCACGTTTATTTAATCTACATCCACCCTATGTAAGTACGATCTCATCACCACCATCACCCTCACCCTCACCGTCACCTTCACCCACACCATCCAATGACGTAAAGAAGGCCAGTCTAAAAGTACAGGGGAAGAAATGCAGAATATATATATATATATAATATATATATATATATATATATATATATATATATATATATATATATATATATATATATTATATGTATGTATGTATGTATGTATGTATTTGTATTTGTATTTGTTTTTATCACAACAGATTATTCTGTGTGAAATTCGGGCTGCTCTCCCCAGGGAGAGCGCGTCGCTACGCTACAGCGCCACCCTTTTTTTTTTGTGTGTGTGTATTTTTTCCTGCTGTGCAGTTTTATTTGTTTTTCCTATCGAAGTGGATTTTTCTACAAAATTCTGCCAGGAACAACCCTTTTGTTGCCGTGGGTTCTTTTACGTGCGCTAAGTGCATGCTGCACACGGGACCTCGGTTGATCGTCTCATCCGAATGACTAGCGTCCAGACCACCACTCAAGGTCTAGTGGAGGGGGAGAAAATATCGGCGGCTGAGCCGTGATTCGAATATATATATATATATATATATATATATATATATATATATATATATATATATATATATATATATATATATATATATATATCTTACAATGTTGATAACCAATTTACAACTTTTTTTTGTGGTCTGAAACGGAAAAGTCCGGGGGAACCTCCTCCATCCCCCACGCCCTCACCCCCACCCCAAGTTTCGAGTTTCATGTTTTAATTATCCTTTCACTCCTATTGGAGCATGGAGGATTACTGCAAAATAATGTTTTCATGCCCAGAACAAACATTTCCAAATACACAACAATGTCACATAAAAGTTGGGAAAACACAAATGTCTTTTAACTCCAAAAGTGTAGCTAGGCAGCATTTGCAAATGTAATCATCTTACTTACAGCTAAAATGATTTTTTTTTTTTTGTTTGCCTCCTTTGAGCATATTACAAAAATGAAAAACCGATTTTAGAAACATAATATATTATTTAGGAACATATCTATGTCGCAACTGATCATAACTGGGACATTCCATTATAAAATGAAAC
>NC_134901.1:24414852-24417352 GCF_041734735.1 Babylonia areolata
ATATATATATATATATATATATATATATAGTGGTAACTCTCTCCATTACACAAGGAACACAACTTCAAGTCGGTGATTCTTACGCTACCGATTCAGCTAGCACAGAGGTAAATAAAAGGTACATTGGTACAAACCCAGGCACCTGGCCTCATTGTTTATTAATTTATATATATATATATATATATATATATATATATATATATATATATATATATATATATATATATATGATATATGTGGATTGGAAGAAAGCGAAACAAAGACCAGCGACACTGTCTAGAGCTCTTGAGCAGCAAAACAACAACATCACCAACAACACACACACACACACACACACACACACACACACACACACACACACACACACACACACACACACACACACACACACACACACACACACACACACACAGACACACACACAAGAACAACAAAGTCTGAACGTGCAATCAGTATAGAAGAAGAGAACAAAGAACGGAGTAAAAAAAAAAACTGCTGGACTTTTACCCAGTGTGGTATGAACTTTGTCCACTCTTTTAGGTTTGTTGTTTTTTTCCCCCCTATCCCCCCACTTCCACCCCCCTCCCCCCGCCCTATTCCCACCCCACCCCCACCCCCTACCCCTACCCCGTCCACTGTTTAAAGCGATGACACGGGAAAGGCTGTGTCTTCTTAAGAGATGATGGTCTCAAGAGAAAAGATCGATAGAAGGAACGTCTTCGGGTGATTTCGTTATGTCGTTTGGTAGAGGGGGGGAGGAGGGGGGGGGGAAGAGGGGGGCGGGGCTTTGGAGGTGGATGGGATGGGAGGGGGTGTACAGGGGCCAGGGAGGGGGTGGGGAGTTTGATCGTTCGCTTGTGAAGATGAGAGAGACAGAGGGGGTGGGAGAGAGAAGAGAAAGAGAGAGAGAGAGAGAGGGGGGGGTAGGGAAGGGAGAAAGAGAGAGGGAGGGGGGTAGGGAGAAAGAGAGAGAGGGGGAAGGAGAAAGAGAGAGAGAGAGGGGAGAGTAGGTAGAAAGAGAGAGCGGGGAGAAAGAGAGAAAGAGGGGGTGGGAGGCAGACAGAAAGAGAGAGAGAGAGGGGTGGAGAGAAAGAGAGAGAAGGGGAAGGGAGAAAGAAATAGAGAGGGGAAGGGAGGTAGAAAGGGGGAGGGAGGGAGAATGAGAGGGAAAGGTGGGGGGTGGGGGGAGAAAAGAAGAGAGAGAGAGAGAGAGAGAGAGAGAGAGAGGGGGGGGGGTATGTGGGAGAAGAGGGTGGGAGACAGAGTGACAGATGCAGAGAGACAAAAACAGAGAGGCAGAAAGACAGAAACACAGAGAGAGAGAGAGAGAGAGAGAGAGAGAGAGAGAGAGAGAGAGAGAGAGAGAGAGAGAGAGAGAGAGAGAGAGAGATGGTGAATGGATTGTTGGGTGGGGGCGGGGTGGGGGTGGGGGCCAGTGGATGAGGAACGATAGAGATGACCAGAAACAGGTAGATTGACAGAAAGAAGTAGACAAAAAAAACAAACAAACAAAAAAAGGCAAGCAGAGGGACACACATACACACACACGCACACACACGCGCGCGCGCACGCGCGCACACACACACACACACACACACACACACACACACACACATATGGAAATTAACTTGTGTGTGTGTGTGTGTGTGTGTGTGTGTGTGTGTGTGTGTGTGTGTATGTGTCTGCGTGATATGTGATTGCACAAGTTAATTTCCATGTGGATTAATAAAGTGTTTTTGTTTTTTTGTTTTTTTATTTTATTTGATTCGATTGATTTACACACACACACACACACACACACACACACACACACACACACACACACACACACACACACACACACAATACATACACACAACAGACGCACACATACCCCGCCCCCTGCTCTCTCTCTCTCACTCTCTCACTCTCACGCACACACACACACACACACACACACACACACACACACACACACACACACACACACACACACACACACACACACACACACACACACACACACACACACACACACACATACACACACACACACACACACACATACACAACAGACGCACTCATACCCCGTCCCCTGCTCTCTCTCTCTCTCTCTCTCTCTCTCTATCTCTATCTCTATCTCTCTCTCTCACATACACACACACACACACACACACACATACACACACACACACACACACACACACATACACAACAGACGCACTCATACCCCGTCCCCTGCTCTCTCTCTCTCTCTCTCTCTCTCTCTCTCTCTCTCTCTCACACACACACACACACACACACACACACACACACACACACACAAAACCACGTGCGCCCGCACGTCCATTAAAAACAAGCACTGACTGTTCCACAAAGACAATGTTGCAGTCCTCTCTTTGATCCGAGGGATTATTACTTGCTTCACGGTTTGATTGATCACCTGATTGATTGGTTAATTAATTGATTTGATTGATCCTTGTCTTGACTGCCGCTGTTTTGGGAGGGTTTATAGATCTAG
>NC_134901.1:24442352-24462352 GCF_041734735.1 Babylonia areolata
TGTGTATGTGTGTGTATGTGTATGTGCATGTGTGTGTGTGTGTGTGTGTGTGTGTGTGTGTGTGTGTGTGTGTGCATGTGCGTGTGCGTGCGTGGCAGTGTGTGCGTGTGTTTACTTGCTCCGTCAAGAGAGAAAGAGGGAGAGAAAGAGAGAGACACAGAGAGAGAGAGAGAGACAGACAGACAGACAGACAGAGAGAGAGAGAGAAGAGAGAGAGAGAGAGAGAGAGAGAGAGAGAGAGAGGCAGGCACACAGAGACAGACAATGGCAGAAAGTAAAGACATTCAGAGAGTGGAGGAGAGTCCGAATGATAGGACAAGGAAGATACTCCGAACATTCATTTTTTGTTTGTGTGTTTGTTTGAATGCCTGATAATTACGTTATCAGCTTCTTCAGATTTCGGAGTAGTAATCATAAGCTGGAAACAGAGAGAGTTACGGCTTTGTAAGGTTTGTAACATGTCTGTGATTGGGGATGAGTTTCATTTTATAATGGAATGTCCCAACTATGATCAGTAACGAAATAGATATGTTCCTAAAAACTATTTGTCTCCGAAATCGGTTTTTAATTTTTATATTATGCTCAAAGGAGGCAAAAAAGTCATTTTAGTTGTAAGTAAGATACTTAGATTTGCAAATGTTGCCTAACTACACTTTTGGAGTTAAAAGACATTTGTGTTTTCTCAACTTTCATGTCACATTGTTGTGTATTTGGAAAAGTTTGTTCTGGGCATGAAAACATTATTTTGCAATAATCATACATACTCCAATAGGAGTGAAAAGGATAAATAAAACCTGAAACTTGTTTGTTATGCGTCTAATTGGGTGATATATTCTTGAATGTATGAGGGGGAGGGGGTGGGTTTGGGGTGGGGGGTGGGGGGAGGCTGTGACATATACGGTTCAGGCGTTAGACTTCTGATCTTCTAGTGTTCACCAGCGATCAGGGTTCGAAGCTACACTTCGGCATGATCATACGTCTTTATGAATACAGTGCTTTTCTTTGATTTTCCCCGCCTGTCTTTGTCCAGACGCGAGAATGAGTTCCTGACCTCGGTTACGGAAGGTTAAAACGGCGGAAAGAAAGGAGTGGGCCTCCAATGTTGAAAGTTGTTGGAGTGTAGTGTGTTGAATTGTGTTGTATTGTATAGTATTGTATTACTCTCTTTGTCACAACAGATTTATCTGTGTGAACTTCGGGCTGCTATCCACAAGGTTAGCGCGTCGCGACACTGAGATCGCCACTTTTTTTTTTTTTTTTTTTTTTGCTGCCTGCAATTTTATGAGTTTGCCTATCGAAGTGGGTTTTTCCACAGAATTTTGCCACGGACAGCCCTTTTGTTGCCGTGGGATCTTTTTACGTGCGCTAAGTGCATACTGTACACGGGACCTCGGTTTATCGTCTCATCCGAATGACTAGCGTCCAGACCCCACCACCAGCACCACTCAAGGTCTGGTGGGCGATGGGGAGGGGGGAGGGGGTGGGGGGGGGGGTATGGGGGGGCTGGAGAAAAATACTGGCGACTATGGAATTCGAACCAGTTCGCTCAGATTATCTCGCTTCCTAGCTGGACATGTTACCATTGGGCCAACACTCCACTATGGTGAACAGTTCTTTCTTCTGTGCTGCTCCTCACATCTGGAACAACCTTCCTCATCATATCCGTGCATCTGATTCTATTTCTACTTTTCGCTCATCACTTAAAACTCATCATTTTAAAACCTATCTGTAAACACACTCAGCTTCCTTGTTCCCCAACACCACCCATGTCAGCTCTCTTTGGATGTATGTAGAGTGGGAGAGGGAGAGTGTGAGAGGGGCGGAGGGGGCCGGGAGGGGGGGGGGAGGCGAGGGGGGAGGGCTTTTTGAGAAAGAGTGGTCATGATGTAACTTGTAATATTTTTTCGTTCATGTAAAGCGCCCTGGGCTCTTACAGAGAAAGGGCGCTGTATAAATGTACATTATTATCATTATTGTTGTTATATAGTGGATATGGGTTTCGCTTCCCCGATGGCCACAAAAGGCTATACGTGAATGCAAGCTTGATTAAAGTCTGGCACATCTTACAATTTTAAACTCCAATATAACATTATACATTGGTTAAACTTTTGGCATTTGTTAATAACAAATCCCCCCCCAACCCACCTCCCCCACCCAACTCTTTATCCATTAGTTGTCAGCTGCAGCTATGGTGTTTATCCAGTCAATTTATTGGGAAGAACGGACGATTGATTATTTTATTCACATTTGGTCGTGTTTTTTGTTTGTTTGTTGTTTTTTTGTTGTTGTTTTTTTTAATTGTCGCGTTACTTGAACACATGATCTTTTTAAAATTAAGAAAACAAACCTTCTTCTTTTTTTTTTTTCTTTGGGGGGAGGGAGAGGGGACTAGGGGTGGTGGTGGATAGCACAGGGGAGAACAGTGGCTGAACGAAGTGTCAGTCGTGTTTGTTTACCAGTGTGCATGGTTTTAACTCTCTCCATACGAACGGCGAAAGGGACGACGTTAACAGCGTTTCAGCCCAATTACCATCATCAAAATATTGCAAGCGGAAGGCTGTTATACTGAAGAGGTGAATGTTGACAGAGAATACCACAATTCTGACGACGGGAAGCTAAAGGTTGGGTCATTCAGACACCCACTGGACATCCGAGGGGTCTGTGTAGAGGAGAAGAGAGGACTGGCCGTACTGAGTGAGTTAAGTCAGTCATTAATCTACAGGTTTGGGTTGAAAATGTGTCAGATGTTCTCTAACATAAGGACAACAAGCTCACTTAGGACCGACATAGCATTCGCTCACTTTAGATCAATCTCCTTTTAAATCAATCAATCAACAACAACAAAAAAGTTCCTTAAATCTACAATACCCGTTTAAAAAGCTTCTGACTTTTTTTTCTTTTTTTTTTTTTTTTTTTTTTTTTTTTAACGGAGGAAATCCGTGTCTGCTTCGAATACCCTGTGAGCCCCCGAGTGTTGGGCGGAAGTCGCTACCCCCTCCTGCTGGAAGATTTCCCATGCGACCGGAAGTCGTCGTCTCAACGGTACTACTGCTGACGCAACCTACAGATTGACTTGGAGGCCACAATCGCTGAAACGGAGGGGAGGAGATGGGATAGGGAGGCTTTTGAAGGACGGGGACAAAGGAGAAAAGAAACTGAGATGACTCTGAGACACTTAAAAAAAAAAAAAAAAAAAAAAAAAAAAAAAAAAAAAATTCTGTTCATTTTTGGTCTGTCTCTCTGTCTCTTTTTCTATGTGTCTCTGTATGTCTGTGTTACCCCTGTTTCCCTCTCAGTTGCTCTCTGTCCCTGTCTGTCTTTTATCCTTTCGTCTTTCTCTCTGTCTGTTTCTCTGTTTCTATCTGTTTCCGTCTCTCTCGTTCGTTCGTTCGTTCTCTCTCTCTCTCTCTCTCTCTCTCTCTCTCTCTCTCTCTCTCTCTCTCTCTCTCTCTCTCTCTCTCTCTCTCTCTCTTTCTCCCTTTCTCTGCTAGACACTTTTAGATTGATTTGCATTATTCCTCCACCACAGCATGGGGTGCGAATAATGGGATACTAACTAACAAGCTCTCCCCCTTCTGTATCGTTCTCTGCTCACCTCTCTCTCTCTCTCTCTCTCTCTCTCTCTCTCTCTCTCTCTCTCTCTCTCTCTCTCTCTCATTCATTCATTTATCATTCATTTATTCCTTCCTTCCTTCATTCATCCTCTCTCTCTCTCTCACTCACTCACTCTATCTCTCTCATTACCATATTCATATACATTCTTGTCATTAATGCAGGTATCATGATTATTGACTTGTAAATGCTACTGTGTAATTGAGTGTATTTGAATTTCATGTATGTTTTTTCTATAACCTTTTGTTATCTTGTGAACATTTTGATTTCATTTCTTTTTGCCCTGAGGGCTGGATGTAAAAAAAAAAAGCATATGCATGTTTATTCCACTTCCCTCATTAAAAAGATTCGTTCGTTCGTTCGTTCGTTCTCTCTCTCTCTCTCTCTCTCTCTCTCTCTC
Source organism: Babylonia areolata (assembly GCF_041734735.1). Taxonomy (NCBI): domain Eukaryota; kingdom Metazoa; phylum Mollusca; class Gastropoda; order Neogastropoda; family Buccinidae; genus Babylonia; species Babylonia areolata. The sequence continues at coordinate 24,446,365 of NC_134901.1, forward strand.
TCTCTCTCTCTCTCTCTCTCTCTCTCTCTCTCTCTCTCTGTCCACCCACTGTAGATTCCATTGCGAACTCAGCCTCGGCTCTACCTCCCCCCCCACCCCCCCCCCCCTCTTTACTACTTACTACAACCATCAACACTCATCATGACTGAGCGAGTTATAGATGGTACTCCATACCTCCTTCCTGTCCCGCCCCCCCACCCCTCACCCCCCTCAGGCACCTCTCCCCCCCCCCCACACACACACACTAGCTTCTCCAAACCCCCCCTCACCCCCCACCCTCCCACCTCTTCTCTCTCTACCACCTCCTTCATTCACGCTTTCACCCAGACGTGTTGTGTGTGGATCAGACTGTACAGGTCCTGAGGGTTATCTCCTGTGAGCAGGGAAGAGGAATCTCGGAATATGGCCATGTCAACGGTTCGTGCGATACCCTCTATTGGACAATCCTGCTGGATGGGAGAGTTAGGGATAGCGGGCGGGTGTGTGTGTGTGTGTGTGTGTGTGTGTGTGTGTGTGGAGGCGGGGCTCGGGCGGAGAAGAGGGAAAGGGGGAGGGGGGGGGGGGGGGGGGGGGGGTGTGAACCAGAAGAGGGGGTGACGAACATCAGACGAGTCTCAAGTCAACTGCTTCTGACTTAGTCTCTTAATCCATTCTTTTTCTTCATCTTCATCTTTTTCTTCTTCTTCTTCTTCTTCTTCTTGATGAATGAAAAATTGAATAATTGAATGTATGTGTATGTGTGAACAGTAAGTGCGTGTGTGTGTTTGTGTGTGTTTGAGTGTGTGGGCGTGAATGTGTACGTATGTCTTTGTTGCTTGTTTTATAATTCTGTGTGTGTGTGTGTGTGTGTGTGTGTGTGTGTGTGTGTGTGTGTGTGTGTAAGTACCTATGTACATGTAATGTACCAATTGTTCCAGTTTTTCATCGCTTTGTTACCTTTAATAGACTATTCAAGTTCCTATTCTTATTCGTCGTTCTTATTATTTTATTTTATTTCAGTTTATTTCTTTATTTTTATGTTTTGTGTCGTTCGTTCTTTATTTTTTATGTCGTTAAATGGGCAGAATTGTAAAAAGGCCTTTACTGTGCCTAATTCTTTACCCATTAAAGATTCAATCAATCAATCAATCAATCTTCTTCTTCTTCTTCATCATCATCTTCTTATTCGTGTACTGTGTGTACACGAGTGGGGTTTTACGTGCAAGACTGTTTTTTGGTTTTTTTGTTGTTTTTTTTTTGCCCCGCCATGCAGGCAGCCATACTCCGTTTTCGGGGGTTCTTGATCCATTCAAACCCTAAGGACTTTGTAGCCTTATCAAGGGTTCCCTGCCATACTGATGCAGGAAAAAAGCAAGCAACTGAAACTCATCGTGTTTTTTTTTCTTTCTTTTTTTTTTTCCTTCTAATCAACACATGTAGACACACAGGTAGAAATACTGTAGAAGTTAGTTTCCTTCGCTTGTGATTTATGCAATGTAGGAACGTGTTTTCACCATTTTCAATGAAACGAATTTTGATCCCAGAGTAATGGGGTGATGGCCTAGCGGTAACGCGTCCGCCTAGGAAGCGAGAGAATCTGAGCGCGCTGGTTCGAATCACAGCTCAGCCGCCGATATTTTCTTCCCCTCCTCTAGACCTTGAGTGGTGGTCTGGACAATAGTCATTCGGATGACACGATAAACCAAGGTCCCGTGTGCAGTATGCACTTAGCGCACGTAAAAGAACCCACGGCAACAAAACGGTTGTTCCTGGCAAAAATTCTGTAGAAAAATCCACTTCGATAGGAAAAACAAATAAAACTGCATGCAGGAAAAAAATACCCCCCAAAAATTGGGGGGCGCTGTAGTGTAGCGACGAGCTCTCCATGGGGAGAGCAACCCGAATTTCACACAGAGAACTCTGTTGTGATAAAAAAAAAGAAAAAAAAGAAATACAAATACAAATAAATTGCTCGGGCGCAGGGTTGAGTGAGTTAAAACAAACCCAACCATCGTAGAGATCTCCTTTGGCATCCGGAGATCACAAACAGGCAGGCAGACAGACAGACAGACAGACAGACCTGATATTAGGCAGTTGTCAGACTTGTGTCCAACGACAACGTACATCCCCCGGCCGGATAGATAGACACATTGGCAGAAACATCAAGTTCTCATTCAAGCACAATCTGATAACCTTGATGGGAGACCCGACCTGTTCCGCTCTCTAACCGTCAGACTTGTCACAAAACAGGCGACCAACTTGATCATCGCTTGACTTGGCGCGGTAGCCGGGTGATTAAAGCGTTGGACTTTCAATCTGAGGGTCCAGAGGTTCGAATCTCGGTAACGGCGCCTAGAGGGTCTCTCTCTCTCTCTGTGTCTCTCTGTCTCTCTCTCTCTCTGTGTCTGTCTCTCTGTCTCTGTCTCTCTCTCTTACCTCGCAAGTATAACAACATTCATATGTGTATGATAATGTTTTTATGTGTCTCTTAGAACAACGGCAGATAATTATGTGAGTCGGCCAATGTACTAGTAATCTCCACCGTTGGAAAATAAAGAATTTTCATTCCTTCATTGATTCTCTCTGTCTGTCTCTGTCTGTCTGTCTCTGTCTGTCTGTCTGTCTGTCTGTCTGTCTGTCTGTCTGTCTCTCTCTCTCTCTCTCTCTCTCTCTCTCTCTCTCTCTCTCTCTCTCTCTCTCTCTCTCTCTCCAGCAAAATAACAGTTGGTGGACGTTGCAAGCACTGACAGGGAATCTGTAGTTAACATTGCTTTTTTTTTTCTTTTCGTTTGTCACAACATATTTCTCAGTGTGAAAATCGGGGAGAGCACGTCACCACAATGCAGCGACACACACACACACACACACACACACACACACACACACATGTAGCCGTGTTACTGAACCAGCTGGTTCTATTAGGGGACGGTACAAAAGACTTAACTAAATATTGACTGAATGTATTAAAGGATAGACAAGAATTCCCGCGCACAGGCCAGGAACATATAGAGGCCAGTCACAAATGGGTCTTTCTATTGTTTTATTTACAATAGTTATGAGAACATAAGAAAAGAACTAAGAGGAAGACAATGAGAGAAGAACTAAGAGAAGACATAAAAAGAGAAGAATAGAAGAAGACTAGAAGAAGAGAAGACATAAAAAGAGAAGATATAAGAAGAGAAGATAAAAAGAGAAAACTAAGAAGAGAAGAAATAATGGAGAAGAGATAATGAGAAGATATACGGAGAGAAGACAGTGCAGCGATACTTAGCGAGATATCAGCCATTGTGGGAACACACACTCGCACACACTGCTTGTAACGCAGCAAGAGAGAGAGCGCGTCTCTGGTCAGATGACTGACCAGGTATGAAGTGACCACTCATCACTCACTCTGCCAATTTATGCAGGTTAAGCGAACTACAAAGACAATCACATGTGCTGCGAAACAGATCGGCCCTAATCAGGCCAAATCCGACAACAACTGTGTTTCTTACAAGGTGTTCAGAGACAGATTTCTAGATGATTCCTGAACGGATAAGTTGCAAAAAAGGGAGCTCAACTCCTACTTTCTAATGATTATAAAATGAAGGGTTGATTATTTAAGATGAATTTATAATCTTAATTTAAGTTACCTGAATAGGTTCAGTTTTAACGAGCTCGTCGCTGGAAATTGCAAACTGTGTTAAATCAGTTTAACGTAGGCAAACACAAATAGAATAGACTTAAAGATGGAATTGCGACGATTCTGCCAGTATATGATACTTGTAGTTTCCTGATCCGACAAAAGACATATTAATTAAATACGGTGGAGCAGAAACACCGATTCCAGCACAGCCAATAGCGCACCACGACGCGACACTGGTCGAGACGTGAGTAGGTTGTCTGGCGAGGAGGACAAAATGACGTAAGCGGCTTTGCGTTCAAACCGGGAAGGCGTCACACATTCTGTGTGAGCTGATGAAGGCCAGCCATTAGTTGCGAAAACGTCGTCTGATGTAGTTTGTGTGTGAACAGTTTTTGAAGCAAGCATAGCCCTTGGTCACACACACACACACACACACACACACACACACACACATATATATATATATATATATATATATATATATATATATATATATATATATATATATGTGTGTGTGTGTGTGTGTGTGTGTGTGTGTGTGTGAGTCGTTCAGTCTGCAAGTGTATTTGTTTTCCTACCAAAGTAAGTGGATTTATCTACTGAATTTTGACAGGCACAGCCATTGTGTTTGTCGTTGGTGCTTTATTTTATGTGCGCAAAAGTGCATGCTGCACACGGGACTTCGATATGCCAGTCTCATGACTAGTGTCCACACCCCACCACTCAAGGACTCTTGGAGGACGAGAGAGAGAGAGAGAGAGAGAGAGAGAGAGAGAAGCGTGTTTGTTTTACATCGGACGTCAATTGTAAATTTACTGTCGCACAATTACCACCCCCTGCAAATGAAACCTGATTGTTGTTGTGCGCTTAAAAGAACCGCAATTGTGAAAACTTAGCAAGAAATGTCGCTCCTTTCAACAGCAGTCCACACACACACACACACACACAAACACAAACACACACACCCACACCCACACACAAATGTTTCTCAAACCTACAGCGCCCGCCTTAAAAGCTTTCAACCTCTTTCACGGAGGAAATCGACGTCTGCATTGAATACCCCGTGAGCTCCTTAGTCTTGGGCGGAAGTCAATACCTTTCTCGCAAGTGAGAGTCCCCGCGCCACCGGAAGTGGGTACCGCTAACGTCACCTTGGGGTTGACTCAGGGGCCACAATCGCTGAAACGAAGTAAAGAATGGATAAAGAGGCTTCCCAGAGCGAGAACAAAAACGAAAGTAATTGAAGATGACACGATATGGACTTTCTAAGACCTCAGCGTGTGTCTCTTTTGTCCCAGGTCACTCTCTGTCTCTGCGCCTTTGTCTGTCTGTCTGTCTGTTTGCTTCTGTCTCTCTGTTTCTGTCTCTCTCTGTGTTTCTGTCAGATTCCCGATACATGAAAAAGGGAGATACTGACAATCCTGATAATTATAGAGGAGTAGCTCTCACAAGTATAATTAGTATGGTATACACTCATATTTTAAACAGAAGATTAACAAAATGGGCAAAAAGGGAAGAAAAAATAATCGAGGAACAAGCAGGTTTTAGGGCAGGGTATAGCACTGTAGACCATATATTTACTCTATATGCATTAGTACAAAAATACTTACTGAAAAACACTAAACTGTATGTAGCATTTGTTGATTTCAGGAAGGCTTTTGATTCTGTAAATAGAAATGTATATTGGGATGTATTACGTAAAAAATGGCATTAATGGGAAATTATATAAAGCTGTTAGAAGTGTGTATGATTCAGTATTGGCTTGTGAACGTGATAAAGGTACTTATTCTGATTATTTTGAATGCCCACGTGGAGTAAAACAAGGTTGTCTTCTTAGTCCCCTGATGTTTTCATTGTTTTTTTGTTTTGTTTTTTAATAAACGAATTAGGAGTGAAACTGTCACAGAAAGGTAAACATGGCATTCAAATGATCCCAGGAGCAATAGAAAATTTTCTATTATTATTAATTTTGCAGATGATGTTATTCTTCTATCAGATACAGTCACTGGATTACAAAATCAACTAAATGTGTTAAAACAGGAAGCTGATCGATTGTGCCTGTCAGTTAATCTAGATAAAACAAATGTAATGGTATTCCGAATGGGAGGGCATCTTTCTGCTCATGAAAAAAATGGTTTTCTGGAAATGTAGATGTAAAGGTAACAAACTCTTACAAATACTTAGGACTTTATTTTACAACGAAACTAAGTTTGAAGCATGCTTGGGAGGAATCATATAGAAAAGGGAAGAAGGGTGTCAAAGAAATAATTAGATCGCTTAGAAAGTTAAATTGCATTGATCTTTGTATAATTTGGAAATTATTTGATACGCAGATTGAGCCTATGCTGACTTACGGGGCAGAAGTTTGGGGTCTTAACAATAATAAGGATATAGAAAAAGTACACACATTTACTATTAAGCGCTTCCTTGGTGTTCCACTTCATTCATCAAATAAGATTCTATACGGGGAGACAGGTAGATACCCACTACATTTAAGAACATGTGTAAAATGTATAAATACTGGATTAAGGTAATACGTTTACCAGTATCAAGGCTATGTAGACAAGTCTATGAAATGATGTTGGTACAAGAGGAAGCAGGGAAGCAAAACTGGGCATATTTTAAGAAAGCATTAATAGAAAATGGATTTGGAATTGTGTGGGTGTGCCAGGGCGTAGGGTATGAAAATGGATTTATTTCTGAACTTAAAGATAGGCTGATTGCATCATACAAACAAAACTGGCATGCACAAATGGAATGCAAATAAAAATATACTTGGTTCTTTTCATTTAAAAGTATATTCCAAACAGAAAAAAATAATAATATGATAATATCAAACAGGTAACACAAAACAAACCTAGCCAAATTTAGACTAAGAACACTTAGCTTTAATGCCAATAAAAGATGGTTTGAAACTGGCAAAGTAACGCAGTCTCCCTGTCCAATATGTAACTCAGCTACTGATGATGAAAACCATTTTGTGTTTCAGTGCAAATCTTACGATTTTATTCGTAAAAAAAATTATTCTTTTTGAAAAGGATGTAGTAAAAAGAGAAGATATGACAATGATGCTCAGATCGAATGATGAAGACATCATAAAATCATTTGCTAAATATATTTCAGAAGCATGGGATTTTCGAAAGAAAATGATAAACAGGAGTTTAGATGTACAAATATGAGTAAAGCAAAACAAAAAAGCAATCTTACAAAATTACGCCGTGACTGCTATTATTCATTTATGGAAAAAAAAACCCAACTATTATAGGACATATTATTTGATGATAATTTGATAGATACACATGATTGTGTGCATGTGTATGCAAAAATATTGATTCATTTTGGATGGTCGAGCTGACCGAAGTGATCAGTTGATTTATGTTTGTCCCATTTTCGGTATATGCATCATTTGTGTGTGTGATGAGAATGTTGATTTATATTATGTTTCTTTGTTTGATCTTATGTCTCCTGATAATGTATTGTTCCCCCCTGTCACAAGGACTGTACAGTTAATGACAGTAAAACATCAAAGCGTCAAAGCGTCAAAAGCGTCTGTGTTTCTGTCTTTGTCATTGTCTCTCTGTCTGTGTACCTGCCTGCCTGTCTGCCTGTTTCTCTGTATGTCTGTCTGTCTGTCTCTACCCCTCTCTCTCTCTCTCGCTCTGTGTGTGTGCATGTCTGTCTGTCTGTCTTTGTCTCTCCTCGTTTCGGTCTGTCTGTCTGGCTCTCTAACTCTCTGTCTGTTTGTCTGTCTGCCTGTCTGTCTGCCTTCTCTCTCTGTCTCTTCTGTCTGTCTCTCTCTGTATCTGTCTGTCTCTGTCTGCGTTTCTGTCTGGTTGCCTGTCTGTCTGTCTGTCTTCTCTCTCTCTCTCTCCTTCTCTCTCTCTGTACCTGTCAGTCTCTGTCTGTCTGCGTGTGTGTGTGTGTGTGTGTGTGTGTGTGTGTGTGTGTGTGTGTGTGTGTGTGTGTGTGTGTGTGTGTGTGTGTGTGTGTCTTTCTCTTCCTCTCTCTCCATGTCTCCTTCCTCGAGGCAGTTTAGATTCATCTATAGTTCCCACCAATCTCTGCTGGCAGTGAGAGCAATGGAACACTAACGTACTCTCTCCCACACACAGTTCCTCTGCTCGCCACGACCCTCCATCCTCCCTCCAACCCAGCCCCTACCACCCCCACCACCACCACCACCACTACCATCACCACTACCACCAAACTGCCACCAACACTACCACCACCACTAACACTATCATCTACACTACCACTACCACACTACCATCAGCACTTCCACCACCACACTGCCACCAACAACACTACCACCACCACAACCACCAACACCACCACTAACACTATCATCTACACTACCACTACCACACGACCACAAACACCACTACCACCTACACTACCACCACCACTACCACCACCACACTGCCACCAACACTACCACCACCACCACCACCTACACTACCACTTCCACACTACCATCACCACTACCACTACCACCACCACCACCACTACCCCCACCACCACACCATCACCATCACCACCACCACCACCACCACCACCACACAACCACCATGCCTTACTACAACAACCATCCTCCTCATCAAGTCCAATTGAATTACGCGGTGTTCCTTTGCTCTTCTTACACACACCCCATCCCCCACCCCCCCACCCCCCCCCCCCATCTCCCTACCACCCAGCCCCTCTCCCCTCACCCCACTCCACCAGGCAGCCAGTCATTCAGACCCAGGCATGTTGTGGTCCAGGCTCTGATGAGGTCTTGACGAGTCTCTGTGTGAGCAAGGATGAAGAGAGATCTGGATCAGGAAGCGATGTCCGTGGATCGAGTGGTGGTACCCTCCTCGAACGGGTTGAGGGAGAGAGAGAGAGAGAGAGAGAAGGCAAGGGGAGAGAGAGAGAGAGAGAGAGAGAGAGAGAGAGAGAGAGAGAGACTGAGAGACAGACAAAGAGAGACACAGAGAGAGAGAGACTGAGAGACAGAGAGACAGACTGAGGGAGAGGGACGGAGAGAGAGAGAGAGAGAGAGAGACTGAGAGAGGGACAAAGAGAGGCAGAGAGACAGAAAGACAGAGAGAGACAGAGACTGAGAGAGAGAGAGAGAGAGAGAGAGAGAGACAGACAGACAGACAGACAGACAGACAGACAGAGACAGAGAGACAGAAAGACGGAGAGAGACAGAGAGAGAGAGAGACTGAGAGAGAGAGAAACAGAAAGAGAGAAAGAGACAGAGACACAGAGAGAGTAAGAAAGAGACAGAGACACAGAGAGACAGAGACTGAGAGACAGAGAGAGAGGGGGAGATACAGAGAAATAGAGAGAGAAGAGACAGAAAGACGGGGAGAGAGAGAGAGAGAGAGAGAGAGAGAGAGAGAGAGAGAGAGAGAGAGAGACAGACAGACAGACAGACAGACAGACAGACAGACAGACAGAGAAACAGAGAAAGACGTGGGGGGGGGGAGAGTAAGGAGGGGTGTGTGGGGAGAATGGAGTCAATGGAGAGGATAGAGAGTGTATGTGGGGCTTTTGAGGGGCTCAGTTTAGTAAGAGAAGAGGGAAGGAGGGAGAAGACTGGGAACGGGGTGGTGGGAAGGACGGTGGGGTTGGGGAGGCATGGTGGGGAATGGGGGCGGGGGGGGGGGGGGGGGGGGGGTAGGGGTCGGCTTGTGTCTGAATGCGAACCCTTTAATCTCATCTCATCTCTCATCTATCCCATGACCCGTGGGTGGGTCGTTGGGGCACCATGGATGACTACCTGGTCAGCTCGCGCCACCTGCCTCGGTCCTCAGCGGCCCTTTGAGTTGTGGTAAATGGCAGGCCCGTCCACTCTTTGATGTTGTCCTCCCACCGCTTTCTCTGTCTGCCTCTCTTCCTCCTTCCTTGTACGGTACCCTGCAGGATGATCTTGGCTAGGCCGTCTGATCGTGTGACGTGTCCATACCAGCGGAGCTTGCGTTCCTTCACTGTGGTTAGCAGGTCTTTGAATGGGCCAATGGCGTTTTGAACTCTTCTTTTCACTTCCTCATTTGTGATGTGGTCTTTGTATGTAATGTTCAGGATCTTGCGGAAGCATCTCATTTCCAGGGCCTGGATTCTTCTCTGGAGTTCTGCAGTGAGGGTCCAGGATTCGCAAGCGTATAGAAATATTGAGAAGATGAGGGAGCGCATTAGTCTGATTTTGGACGAGAGGGAGATCTTTTTGTCCTTCCATATAGTCTTCAATCGACTCAGTGCGGCAGTAGTCTGCGCGATTCTGGACAGGACCTCTGGTTTCGAACCCTCGTCTGACACAATGGCACCCAAATATTTGAAGGAGACTTCTTCCAGTTTTTCACCGTTTACGTGCAAGTTGGACGTTACGCCTTGGCTGTTGTTGGTCATAACCTTGGTCTTCTCGGCACTGATCTCCATGCCGTAGGCTGATGATGTCTTGTCAAGTTTGTGCACGAGTTCTTCGAGTTCTTTCTCTTCTCCTGCCAGGCCATCAATGTCATCGGCAAAGCGCAGGTTGGTGATGACTCTGCCTCCAATGCTGACAGTTCCCACATGATCTTCCAGGGCGTCAGTCATGATCCTTTCAAGAAAGAGGTTGAAGAGAGTGGGAGAGAGTAGACAGCCCTGTCTTACTCCGACCGTGGTTCTAAACCAGTTACCCGTGCTACCATTGAAGAGGACTGCACTGGTTGCTCTTTCGTATAGGTTCTGTATGGCTTGGATGATGTCTTCACTGATGTTGAATTTGTGCATGGTGGCCCATAAGGCAGCGTGCCATACCCTGTCGAACGCCTTCTTGAAGTCAATGAAGACGTGGTAGAGGTCTCTTTGGTGCTGGAGATATTTCTCGCACAGCAAGCGCAGGTTGAAGATTTGTTCTGTTGTGCTTCTCCCTGCTCTGAAGCCGGCCTGCTCTTCGGCGATGATCATTTCTGCTTGCGGCTTCAGTCGGTTGAGAAGGACCTTTAGCATGACCTTGCTGGGGTGGCTGATTAGGCTGATAGTGCGGTAGTTTTTGCACTGTTGTAGATTGCCCTTCTTAGGGATTGTGATGACCAATGATTGTGTCCAGGTGGTTGGCCACTCTCCCGTCTGCAGGATCTTATTACAGATGGTGGTGAGGGCATCAATCACCGCTTCGCCTCCAGCTTGAATCAGTTCGGCGGGAATGTTGTCGACGCCAGCTGACTTCCCTGCTTTCAGTGTCTTCACTGCTGCCTCTACTTCTTCCCGAAGAATTGGCTGGCTGTCGTTGTTGGTTGATGGGGGACAGTTCAGAACTGAAGTGTCACCTTTGGTGTCATGGTTGTACAACTCGGAGCAATATTCAGTCCAGCGCTGTAGGATGTCTTTTTCTTCAATGAGGCATTTCCCTGATTTGTCCTGGATGGTGCTGACTCGTCCTTGCTTGGTTGTTGTCAAGTTTTTGACAGTTGCGTACGCTCTTTTTGAGTTGTTCTTTTGCAGGTTGTCTTCAATCTCTGAGCACTGTTGTTCTATCCAGTTTTCTTTTGCTTTTCTCATGCTGGATTTGACCTTGTTGTTGGCGGTCCTGTATTTGTTTGTTCCTTCAGGGGTGCCTTTCTTGTTCTTCAGTGCTCTTCGTTTATCGCATAGGTCGAGGATGTCAGGGGTGACCCAGGGCTTCTTCACTGGTCGTTTTGTGCCTAGAACTTCTTTGGCAGTCTCAGTCACTGCAGTGTTAAATGCAGTTGTTTCTCTGTCGATGTTCACCTCTTCGTCCTGCAAGATGGTCAGTGCGGCGAATTTTCCTCCAATCATGGCTTTGAAAGATTCTGCAACCTCTGGGTCTTTCAGTTTCTCGAGGTCGAATCTCATTCGTGTGGTACCTTGCTTTGCGATCTTCTTGAGGCGGAGTCGGAAGGTCATCATGACCAGGTTGTGGTCGCTGCCCACGTCTGCCCCTGGGAAGCTTCTGGTCCTGGCGATGTTGATGCAGGACCGAAAGCGTTTCTTCACCAGGATGTAGTCGATCTGGTTGTTGTAGTCTCCGCCAGGGCTTTGCCAGGTCCATCTTCTGGATTTTTTGTGCGCTCCAAGTGTGTTTGCCAATATGAGGTCATTGTATCTGGCAAACTCCAACAATCTGAGACCTCTGTCGTTGGATGCCTCATTGCAGAAAGGACCGCAGTTGCCTTGCCAGTTTGGCTGTGCGTCTGCTCCAACCTTTGCGTTCCAGTCGCCCTGCACCACGCCCTTTAATCACCGAAGCCCAATCATTTTATTGACCAAGCGGCTCAGACTGACCTCCTCCCCCCCTCCACCCCACCCACCCCCCCACCCACCCAAAAAAGGCTGACCGACCAAATTGACCAACAGGCATTTTTGTTATTTGACAGCCGGCCGCGTGAGAAACGGCAGTGGGTTTGTTTGTTGTTTGTTTTGTGTGTGTGTGTGTGTGTGTGTGTGTGTGTGTGTGTGTGTGTGTGTGTGTGTGCGTGTGTTTTGCAGGGTAATTGACAGAAAAGAATGTCATCTGTTCAGGAGAAATGGATGTGGCTCTAACTTGTCTCCCATCCGAGAGAGACGTACGATATATATAGCCAGTCACGGTAGTTATGGCATGTGACCTTTGTTATAATAATTATGCTTGTACTTGACGTTTCTGCCTCAGTATTGTATTGTATTTTATTGTTTTGTATTGTACTGTATTGTATTGGAATGCGGCTTCTTCAGAAGTTTGCCAGTTTTCCTGAGAGAAACTGGACCCCAGCGAAAATTTGCTGCATTTCAGTTACGAGTTTTTAAAACAAGCAAAGACTACTGTTGTTCTTATCTGTCATATTTTGCCGTTTGCGGTATTTACTGCAATTTACTCTGCAAGGAGTGGAGCCAAAGCGTGGAGCAATAACGAATACAGTGACGGGCGCAATAACCGAGTGGTTAACTCTTTCCATACGAACGGCGAAAGAGACGACGTTAACAGCGTTTCACCCCAATTACCATCATCAAAATATTGCAAGCGGAAGGCTCTTATACTGAAGATGTGAATGTGGACAAAGAAGACCACAATTCTGACGATGGAAGCTAAAGGTTGGGTCATTCAGACACCCACTGGGGTCCGTGTAGAAGAGAAGAGAGGACTGGCCGTACTGAGTGAATTAAAGCGTTGGACTTTCAATCTAAGGGTCCCGGGTTCGAATCTCGGTAACGGCGCCTGGTGGGTAAATGGTGGAGTATTTTCCTATTTTCCACGTCAACATAATGTGCAGGCCTTCTTGTGATTGAACCCTCTTTGTGTGTATACGCAAGCAGCATATCAAATACGCACGTTAAAGATCCTGTGATCCATGTCAGCGTTCGGTGAGTTATGGAAACAAGAACATACCCAGCATGCACAGCCCCGGAACGGAGAATGGCTGCCTAGATGGTGGGGTAAAAAACGGTCATAAACATGAAAGCCCACTCGTGTACGTACGCGTGAACGTAGGAAGTTGTAGCCCACGAACGAAGAAGAAGAAGAAGAAGAAGAAGAAGAAGAAGAAGAAGAAGAAGAAGAAGAAGAATGCAGCCTTTTCGTTTTCTTCGTCGCTGTTCACGGTTTGACTTAAAACAAGAGGAGACAGACAAGAGGAACAACAACGCACCACCTTGACAGTCCTACCGCTTTCTGTTCAACACAAGCCATCCTTGTTATGTGCTGTCTGGACGTGGGACGCTGAATATGAATAGGGAAATGGGACATTGACATAGATCATGAATCGATCGGCCGCCACCCCCCCCCCCACCCCCCCCCCCCACCCCACCGCCCCCCAACCCTCCCGCATCCACCTCCCTCTCCCGACCCCCCACCAACCCCTTCTTAGTCTGGCATTGAACGGAGCACGAGCCACGCTCCCCCCCTCACCACCATTCCGGATCAAATCAGTCGAACAGAAATGACAGGGTTGCACAATGAATCACCATCACAGTCACGGAAGAATGCAAAGGACGAGAACCCAGCTGCTAGAGTCCGACCGCAGGAATAGAAGTAAAGAAAAAGAAAAAGAAGAAAATCCAAATAAACAAAACTGCGGAAGCTGTACGACAATGTGTTTATATGAAATTGGTACAGACAATACCAAACATGATAGTTAATGACAAACTGACAGTAAGAGGTATACAAAGAAAAAAAAAGAGAATCTTGGTAAAAGTCCATTTACATGGGGATAAAAGAGGCGATGTTTCGAGCCACAGGTTCTTCTTCAGATAAATGAAATGGGTGAGTCACACACACACACACACACACACACACACACACACACACACACACACACACACACACACACATACACACACACACGCACACTCACACACACACACACACACATACACACACACAGAGGGAGAGAGAGAGAGAGAGACAGAGATAGAGTTTTGGAAGGATGAGAAGAAGTCACAGGAAAGGACACAAAAAACAAAAGAAGGGGGAGTGGAACTTTTTGAGTGTGAGTCACGATCCTTTTATCACCTACATAACATAACTAATATAATACATGATGACTAGAGGAGGAAGGTCAAGACGCTGATCTGCCAATACAGTGTCCGCGAGGGGTTCTGTGTTCGATTCTCGCTCTCGCCCTGTCTCCCACTTTTAACTGGAAAAAAAAAAAATCAAAGTGAGCGTTAAATCAAACTGAGCGGGTTTCTTCTTTGTTCGTGGGCTGCAACTCCCACGTTCACTCGTATGTACACGAGCGGGCTTTTACTTGCATGACCGTTTTTACCCCGCCATGTAGGCAGTCATACTCCGTTTCCGGGGGTGTGCATGCTGGGCTGGGTATGTTCTTGTTTCCATAACCCACCGAACGCTGACATGGATTGCATGAACTTTAACGTGCGTATTTGATCTTCTGCTTGCGGTATACACACGAAGGCGGTTCAGGCACTGGCAGGTCTACACATATGTTGACCTGGGAGATCGGGAAAAAAATAGCCACCATTTACCCACCAAGCGCCGTTACCGAGATTCGAATCCGGGACCTTCAGATTGAAAGTCCAACGCTTTAACCACTCAGCTATTGCGCCCGTCCCAGCCGGGTTTCGAACCATCAAGTTTGCAGAATTATGGACTGCCGTATGCACACGAAGGGGGTTAAGGCATTAGCAGGTCTGCACATTATGTTGAACTGGAAGATCGGAACAAATGGCCACCCTTTACCCACCAGGCGCCGTTACCGAGATTCGAATCCGAGACCCTCAGATTGAAAGACTAACGCTATAACCATTCGGTTATCGCGCCCGTTTTAAGACACGGCACAGCGAACAGGTGATAGGATAAAGTACTACTGTTTATATCCAGCAGGTATAACTAACGACTGGCCATAACAGCACGTAACGGGACAACGTATGTATCACTGTGCAGAGCTAGGTGGTGTACACAAAAGTACTGAAGCAGATAACAGGATACTTCGTCACCGTCTGCGGCCAGTAGGTAGAGTATATCACTGTCCACGGCCACTGAGAGTATAAAATATGGATGAGCCACGGAAACAAATTACAAGCTCAACAAACTCTCTCCATCTCTCTGTTTCCGCCTTCCTCCCCACCCCACCCCTCTCCCCTCTCTGTCTCTCTCTGTCTCACTCTTTCTCTCTCTCGCTCTCTGTATCTGTGTCCGTCTCTCTCACTGTCTCTGTCTCTGTCTACCCGTCTCTCTCTCTCTCTCTTCCTCTCTTTCTGTCTGTCTGTCTCTCTCTCTCTGTGTCTCTGTGTCCGTCTCTCTCTCTCTTCTCTCTCTCTCTCTCTCTGTTTCTCTCTGTCTCTGTTTCTCTCTGTCTCTGTGTCCGTCTCTCTCTGTCTCTCTCTCTGTCTCTGTTTCTCTGTCTGTGTCTCCCTGTCTCTGTCTCTATCTCTCTGTCTCTGTCTATGTTTTTCTGTCTCTGTCTCTCTCTGTCTCTGTTTCTCTGCCTGTCCCTGTCTCTCTCTCTCTCTCTGTCTGTGTTTCTCTCTCTTTCTATCTCACATCCTCTCTTTCCCTCCAGACCGTTAAATTGGTTCCATTTCTGTTGTCTGTAAAAAAATAAAAATTAAAAAAAATAAATAAAAGAGAGAGAGAGAGAGAAAAACGGAAAAAAAGAAAAATAGTGGGGGACATGGGGTACTGGTACTAAGACAGCGATAAACTACGCACCAACAACTCACTTCGCCCTCCCCCCGCCCCCCCCCCCCCTCCGTCCACCAACCCCCCCCCCCCCCACCCTTTCAACCCCTGCGCCCCTGTCACCTCGCACACAACTACCACAACCATCTTCCACCCGGCTATTCTTTCTCCATCTACCCTTTACCCTTCTCTAACCCTAACTGTCATCAACCTCTCTCACCCCTCCTCCCCTCCCTACACACACACACACACACACACACACACACACACACACA
>NC_134901.1:24467352-24472352 GCF_041734735.1 Babylonia areolata
CCTCACCCTCCAGCACACCCCCACAACCCCCACCTTCACCCCCACAACCCCCACCTTCACCCTCACCCCCCGACCCCCCACCCCCCACCCTCCGCTTCCTGCCAGCAGCTTCTGGGTTCCGTGAGTCCAAAGCCTTGCACAGTATGACTTTAGACCGCTTCCATTTTGCTCTGCACGCGACTAGGGAGGAAAATGGGGTTGGGGGCCCCCAATTTCTGTGACTGTGACGAAATCTGGAGTTAATCTAACCTCTCTGCAGGAGGTTTGCCACCACCCTATGTAATATCCCCGGTATTTGTCCTATGTGGTCAGAATAGGGAGTTTGTGGGGCGGGCTTGGAGTGGGGGATGTGTGTGTGTGTGTGTGTGTGTGTGTGTGTGTGTGTGCGGGGATGGGGGTAGGGGTGGGTGGGGGGGGGGGTTGTGGTAGTGATCGTGGGCGGTACTGTCTGTCCTGGTAAAGTCCTGGATGACACTTGTCTGTTCTGGTACAGTCGTGAAAGGTACTATCTGCAACAGCAACAGCAGCAGCAACAACAACAATAACAACAAAAAGGGATCGACATACAGCACCCGGCTATTTTATTGTCCACAGCCAGCAGCACACGCAGCCCCTTGCTTTTATTTTTTTTCCTTGGTTTACTGACCAATTCCCCCCCCCCCCCATCCCCCGTCTGGCTGCAGAAAGGGTTCCAGGTACCTCTCCCTCCTCCTCCTCCTCCTCCTCCTCTCACCCCCCCCCCCCTCCCCCTCCCATCCGCTCCATGGCTCTTTCTACTACTACTACTACTACTATTACTACCACCACCACCAGTACTACTACTACTATACCACGACCATCACCAACACCGCAACCACAACTACTACCACTACTACTACTACTACTACTACTAGTACTACTAGTACTACTACTACTACTACTACTACTACTGCATGCCAGAGCATAAGTTGGCATCAGAACTGGTTGTCCAGCAGGGACTTGACGTCAGTCAGGAAAATGATCAGGGAAGGGGAGGGGAGGGGAGGGTGGGGGTGGGGGTGGAGGGGGGTGGGGGATGGGGATGAGGGGCCGGTGGGGGGGGGGGGGGGGGGGGGGGGGAAGGTAGGTCAGCTGCAGGAAGAAAGCAGGGAGGCGTGTGGTGGGGCCGGGACTGGGCAAGAGGAGTGATGGCCTAGGGGTAACGCGTCCGCCTCGGAAGCGAGAGAATCTAAGCGCGCTGGTTCGAATCACGGCTCAGCCGCTGATATTTTCTCCCCCTTCCACTAGACCTTGAGTGGTGGTCTGGACGCTAGTCATTCGGATGAGACGATAAACCGAGGTCCCGTGTGCAGCATGCACTTGGCGCACGTAAAAGAACCCACGGCAACAAAAGGGTTGTTCCTGGCAAAATTCTGTATAAAAATCCACTTCGATAGGAAAAACAAATAAAACTGCACGCAGGAAAAAAAAAAGAAAGTGGTGGCGCTGTAGTATAGCGACGCGCTCTCCCTGAAGAAAGCAGCCCAAATTTCACACAGAGAAATATGTTGTGATGAAAAGAAAGAAGAAAAAAAAAGAAGAGGCTGGGCAAGTAACTTTGCTCTGAGAACGGAGGGGAGGGAGGGAGGGGGGTTGGGGTGGGGGTGGGGGGGTGGTGGTGGTGGAGGGGTTGAGTGGTTGGTTTGGTCAGGGGAAAAATTGCTGATGCTGATGCTGATGCTGATGCTGCATGAAACAACACGTTGTTGATAAGAAGAGGAGAGCTGGGTGGTGACAGGGGGACTACAAGTAAAAGGAGGAATTAGGGGGTTGGGGTGTTTTGGGGGGAGGGGCTGGGTGTGTGTGTGTGTGTGTTGGGAGGGGGGGGGGTAAGGTTGCGGTTGGGGTGAGGTTGGCGTGGCACCGGTAAGTACAACGGCTCTGGGAAGCAGAAGGAGAGGCAGAGAGAGGAACGGAGTAGGAGGAGGAGGAGGAAATTTCTTCTTCTTCTTCTTCTTCTTCTTCTTCTTCTTCTTCTTATCATTACTTGCGTCAGTGCAGGCACGCAAGAAAACTAGCAATCAGTTGGAATAACAACTACTCTTGAGGATTTAGGGACTGAGATAGAGAGAGAGAGAGGGGGGCTGGGGGGGTGGGGAGGGGGTGAGAGCCAGATAGGAGGAAGGAAACAGAGAGTGGGATAAATGGAAAGGGAGGGAGAGAGAGTGGTATAGAGAGGGGTTGGGGGGAGAGACAGAGACAGAGAGGAAGAGAGAATGAGGAGACAGGGCTAGAGAGAGGGAGAGAGAGATAGATGGGGAAGGAAAGAGAGAGTGGGAGAAATAGAAGGGGATGGAGAGAAAGGGAGGTAGAGAGAGAGGGGGGGAGAGGAACAGAGAGGAAGAGAGAAAGGGAGACAGGGATAGAGAGGGGGAGAGAGAGAGAGAGATGGGGAAGGAAAGAGAGGGTGGGAGAAATAGAAAGGGAGGGGGAGAGAGGGGGAGAATAGGGATAGGAGAGAGGGGGATAGAGAAGAGGGAAAGAGAGAGAGAGGGAGAGAGAGGGGTGGAGCGAGAGAGGGATAAATAGAAGGGGTGAAAAATAGGGAGAGAGGGAGAGAAGGAGAGAAAAGGGGGAACGGAGAGGGGGAGAGGAGAGAAGGTAGGAGAGAGAGAGGAGGAGGGAGGAAGAGAGAGAGGGGTGAAGGAGACGGAGGGAGGGAGAGCGAGTTAGGAGAGGGAGGGACAAGGAAAGAGAGAGGGGGAAGAGAGAGAGAGAGAGAGAGAGATGGGAGAGAAAGATAGAGACAGACAGAGAGACACCGAGAGCGAAAGAGAGAGACAGAGAGAAATAGACAGACAGACAGACAGAGAGAGAGAGAACAGGGGGGAGGGGGGGCAGACAGACAGACAGATTGACTGACTGACTGACTGACAAACATACAGACACACAGACAGGACAGAAAAATGGGGGCAGAAAGACAGACAGACAGACAGACAGGCTGACTGACAGACTGGCTGACTGTCAAACATAAACACAGACAGAAAAACACACAGACAGGAGGAGAAAAAGAAGAAGGGGTGGGGGGCCGGGGGGGCTGGGGGCGGGGGGGGGGAGGGCAGGAGAGGAGGGGGGGAGCAGGCAGACAGACGCTGAGGCAAAAGAGAGTGAGTTGTCGACCCTTGACTCCACTTGTTCCTGTTTTGTTCCTATTCCGTTCTTCGTCTTATCTTTATTTGTATTTCTTATTCTTTTATGTAATTATTTTTACCTTATTTTTATTTTCCTTTTTAAAAAATAGATTTTATTATTATTATTAGTATTAGTAGTAGTCGTAATAGTAGTCGTAGTAGTAGTAGTCGTAGTAGTAGTAGTAGTAGTAGTAGTAGTAGTTTTAAATAGATATTTTATTCGTGTAATTTGCCTTGAGCATTACTGTATTTTTTTTTATGAAAGTCGCAATATAAATAAATTATTATTATTATTATTATTATTATTATTATTATTGTTGTTGTTGTTGTTGTTGTTGTAAACCCTTTTCTTATTGTATCATTCATCATCTGATTGGAGTCTGGTTTTAACTTGCACTTGGTTTTACACATCTTTCTACCGTAGTAAGCAACAGACATAAATCTCAAGGGGTGAATGTGGCAGAATGGTTAAGACGCTCATCTCATACCAATGAACCAGTCCACGAGAGGGTCTGGGTTCGAATCCCGCTCTCACCCTTTCTCCCCAAGTTTTGACTGGAAAATCAATCCGAGCGTCTAGTCATTCAGATGAGACGATAAACCGAGGTCCCGTGTGTAGCGGATGCTTAGCAGATGTGGTGTAGGGTAGGTATGGGTAACTGCGAACAGCGTCTAATTGCGAACGATTCGTATACCCCCGCCCCACTTCAAAACGTTGTTCACGGTTGTTTTTTTCACAATTTCACGTCTGCTTCGACTTTTTTCGAACACTTTGATGAATATCCATTTCCAAGAAACAGTCAAACATCAGCTATTTCTGACTATTTCCGCGCTCTTTTTTTGTCTCTCTTCGCGCACCACTGCCGACCAAAGTTACAAACGTGCTATTAAAATCCTAAAATCAATGAAAGCAAGTTGTAGGACTTGAACTTTGGCACAGTCTAAAATAGTTGATTTGATCGGATATGTTGAATGCGCACTGCCAGTGCTGGGAGAATTTAAGAAAGCGTATTGGTGACAGATCACAGCGTCAGTTTTGACAGGCATCTGCAAAATAGTGTTGTTTGCAATTAGACCATAGAATATTTTGACGTGAGTCTATTTACGAACGATGCAGCACAGCTAGTGAGCACTCTCAAAAGGGTGTGTTTGTGTACCGGTGTTGGGTGTGTGTGTGTTTAAATGATTGTTTGATTGTTTGTGTGCATGTGCGATCAAAGCCAACAATACAACAGTCTGGTGCGATATTCCAATGAGAAGTTATGTCTAATGAGTTCAAGACCTGCTTCTATTTTAATTGTCAACATGTACCCAAAGCAATCGTTCGCAGTTTAGACTTTCCCTTTCGTATTTACCCCTCAGATACCCCTGCCGTTTTAAACGTCGACAAAACGTTGAAAAGAATCAGCAGACGAACATTTCCTGGCGCAACCAGTTGGAGAAAGCCTTCGAAAACAAAAGAACTACGTTTGACAATCGTAGGCATGTTATCTTTACAGTACACAACATTGAGCTGGTCGCTTCGACTGGATCATTTGAAATTACCCATAGCTACCCTATCGTATGTGGATTTGTTCGAACGCAGTGACGCCTCCTTAAGAAACGAAACTGAAATTGATTTAATCCTAAGAGAAAATTAATGGTTGCAGCATTTTTTGGAGAGTGCACCTCCGAACTATAAAACGATTCGTTTCGAACGCAACATTTAATCAACGAAACAAACACAGGCTTATTTCTTTTTCCCGCCTGAACTATTTCCCTTTTCTCAAGCAAACAGACAAAAAATTGACTGCACTTTGACGAATTTGCACTGCTGCAGCAAAATAGGTATAATTCTCTCTCCTCTCGTTG
>NC_134901.1:24484852-24487352 GCF_041734735.1 Babylonia areolata
CGCCACCGAGGCAGACGCATTGAAACTATGCCATAGCTTCATATTGATGTCACCTGTGGATGATAAAACAAGCTATTATTTGCATAATGGAGCTTGGTGGTTAATGTATGCCATGTTGTTGTCCCGTTCGTCGTTTATCAGATGGATTCCCCGTCTACTCGTCGAAGGCGGCAATACGTCGCAGATCCTCCAGTCCCCCATAGAGCTTCCGGGCCGCTGGGATTGGGTTGGGCCAGGTTTTCTCTCGGAGCGCTTGGTGGAGCGGGCAGGACTGCAGCAGATTTTCTGTTATCTGGCTGCCTGTTCTGCAGGGGCACTGCTGTTCTGCAGGGGCACTGCTCTGTGTCGCCGATACGGAGTTTCGTGTATAGGTGGTGTTTCAGGCGGTTGTGGCCTGTCCTGAGCCTGAAAATGGCTACCTGCTCTCGACGAGTTAGCAGGTAGTACGGGTCTGCTCTTTTGTGGCATGGATGCTAAATGCATGTCATAAACAGAATTGTTTTGCAGTTATTGTTATCATTATTTCATCATTTTTGTCAGACGTTACGCGGTTGAATTCTTTATTCGTCCAGTTGCGGGCAGTCTTCCATGATATGTCCCGGCCTTCGCCGTCGGCCGGACTAAAAGAAACAACAAAAACAATGTCATGTCCTCTTTTCAAAGAAGAGGAGGAAATGTTCAATTTTGCATGTCTTTCGTCGTCCATGAACTAACACCTAAGCTGTATGTCCAACAAACAATCTTGGGAGACACTGTCACTCAGTGCGAATGAAACATGCGCACGTGTGTGTGTGTGTGTGTGTGTGTGTGTGTGTTAGTTACTGCCCCAGTGGATTCCCTTTCAGTCCCGGAAGTCACGACTCAGTGAACCGAACCCTGAGCCGGAGGTGCGGCTCCGAAACAAACTCTTTGAACATGGGGTGCAAGTTATTTGGGAAGCACACACAGCCACCATCACCACCACGGTCAAGCCCCGAAACAATGGATGACAAAGAGCTATCAGAAGAGATCAGAAGAGCATGAACGCATTTGCAGCGCGATGAGAAGTCCGCAACAAGGTCTTCTCCGGGGCATGATTACTTTGTTGCTGAAATACGCTCGCTTGCTCGCTCGTCGAAGCGCACAGTTTGAGGACTCGATCCCCCCCCCCCCCCCCCCCCCCCCCACACACACACACACCCTCCCCATGCGGAGTTCAACTGAGCGTGTCATTTTCTGATGGCATGGTTTCTTTGTATCATTTGTTTGAGGAGTTTGGGTTCTTTTTGAGAGCGTTAACCATCCATCCATCCACCCACGCACCCACCCACCCACCCATCCATCCATCCATTCACACGGTGCACGGTCGAACGGTTTGGAAGGTCGATGAAGAAACAAACCAAAAAAACAACAAAAAACAACAACAACAACAACAACAACAACAACAACAAAAAGTGACTGGTCGGATTTTAGAGTGATTTGAAATTCGTTTGCTTCTTTCTCTCTCTCCTTCTTTCCGTCTCTGTCTGTCTGTCTGTCTCTCTGTCTCTGTCTCTGTCTCTCTCTCTCTCTCTCTCTCTGTCTCTCTCTCTCTCTCTCTCCTCTCTCTCCCCCTAACCTCTCCCTCCCTCCTCCTCTCTCCTATCTCGCTATCTCTCTCAACCCTAGTGTTACTGGCTCAAGTTGATTCAGATGGATGTATTTAGATTACCTTACAAAGCGTATATAATGTTATATGACTTGGATGTGAATGGAAAGAAAAACAAATGGGTCTCAAATGTCCGTATCTGTTTGCATGAGAATGGACTTGGTGATGTCTGGAAAAAAACAAGGTGTTGGCAATATAAATCATTTTATAAGTATCTTTCGTCAACATTTGATTGATTGTAGGTGGCAGAACTGGAATGATCACATTAGTACAAGTGAACGATCTTCTTCTTCTTCTTCTGCGTTCGTGGGCTGCAACTCCCACGTTCACTCGTATGCACACGAGTGGGCCTTTACGTGTATGACCGTTTTTACCCCGCCATGTAGGCAGCCATACTCCGTTTTCGGGGGTGTGCATGCTGGGTATTTCTTTTTTCCATAACCCACCGAACGCTGACATGGATTACAGGATCTTTAACGTGCGCATTTGATCTTCTGCTTGCATATACACACGAAGGGGGTTCAGGCACTAGCAGGTCTGCACATATGTTGACCTGGGAGATCGTAAAAATCTCCACCCTTTACCCACCTGGCGCCGTCACCGTGATTCGAACCCGGGACCCTGAGGTTGACAGTCCAACGCTTTAACCACTCGGCTATTGCGCCCGTCAGTACAAGTGAACGATTTAATACGTATTGGACGTGTTGTTGTACTCATTATCTTAAATGTTATTTGAAGATGAACATAGATAGACGGTTGAAATACATAATAACAAGATTTCAGTTTGGCATTTCAGACTTGAATGTCCATCGTTTCAAATATAAATTGTGTAATGGCTGTGATTTTTTTTCCTGTCCATTGTGTAGGACGGCA